>NC_136512.1:75283233-75360733 GCF_053919585.1 Euprymna scolopes | reverse complement strand
AGTTTTGTTGTTGATTATTTAAACGATATCAAGCTTATCGTCTCCACCTTGGAGATCCGGTGTTTTCTTAGAAAGTCGCCTTCTTTTTATTTGGACGTATTTATTTCTATTTATTTATTATTTTTTAAAAGCAGTAATCTGCGTACACGTGTGTTTCGGGGTCATACCCCTTTTCAGCGTAGCTTGACTGTTGTTAGGACTCGAACCCCGGACTTTATGTATTTTATAGCGTGATGGATTAAGACGCTGGACAGAAATACATAAAGTCCGGGGTTCGAGGCCTAACAACGGTCAAGCTACGCTGAAGAGGGTTATGACCCCGAAATACGCGTGTACGTAGATTACTGTTTTTAAAAAAATAATAAATAAATATATAAAAATAAATACGTCCAAATAAAAAGAGGGCGACTTTCTAAGAAAACACCAGACCTCCAAGGTGGAGACGATACCCTTAAAAATCAACAGCAAAACTGCATATATATATATATATATATATATATATATATATATATATATATACATATATCCTTAATTTACTGATATAAAATTAATATACGAAAGTATAGATTTATGCGTAAACTTTAAGTATTTACTTCAAAAGTGCTCAATACGTAAGTAGAGCTAGTTAGTAATTTATAAAATATATATGGCGATTAAGCTACACTGAATATTCTGCGTTTCATCCACTGTAGGACTCCTCAGGCTTATGCGCGAATTCTGTGGTTGTTTATCGTTTTTAAACAACCACAGAATTCGCGCATAAGCCTGAGGTGTCCTAGAGTGGATGAAACGCAGAATATTAAGTGTAGCTTAATCGCCATATATATATATATATATATATATATATATATATATATATATATATATATATATGATTAAACTTGTTGAAATGTATCAAATTAAAAACAACAAATTTTAAGTTCTCAATAATATCTAAAGATGTTTCAGTGAAATTATATAGACACCGGTGCTCGGTAAAAATGGCATTGGTATAAATGCTACCGGTAAAAATAGCTCCAGCAAAAATGGCACTTTGAGAACGGAAAAGTAGGACCGTTCGAGAAGTGTGGGCTTAGCTCCATTTCCTTAGTTTTAAATAGAGCTAACACCCAGTTAGATTTAATTTAGAAAAAGTCAGTTTAGTTAGGTTCTAATTCTGTAGAAACGCCGCAAAAATTATTACACGTTTTATTTAATAATTATTTTATCATAAATATTTATTTATAATAATATAAAAATGTCTAGCTAAAATTGTTGCCGTTGTCATATTTACTTGGGTTACAATTTATTCACTTAAGTATTGAAAATGGAAACTTAATTCGAAGATTTAATCGTTGGCGGTCATCACTTTTAATTTTCTAGCACCAAAACGATTTTTACTTGTTAAATAACAGAAAATTGGTAAAATTGTTTTATAATTTACATTGACAAATAATCGAATAAAACTTTTTTATGATATACATGGTTGGTTTACTTTACAATAGATTTTAAAACGTTTATTCGGTTCCAAAAAACAAGTAGTATCGAACCTTAGGTGAAAATAAGAAAAATATGATCGCCACGATAAGGTCATGTTTTTGAATATCGATAATGACTTAAAAATAAAATAAAACAAATTACTGGTAGAAATGCGCCCAATAAAAGCTACTTGCCGTGCTGAAACAGTAACATTATTAATAAAACCATTCTTAATATGAGGAGGGGGATTCTTCTTTTTTAACTATTCTGTACATCTACCCCATAATTTAATAAATAAATAAACTTGGGAAATAGAAACTCGCGCGGGAAGTTATATTACTAATGAAGTTTAATATATGGAAAAGGATTTGGCAAAACACCGTTTGCTGCAAACTTTGAATCGGGTACTATTCTGGTTTGTCAATATTTATGAAATTATCATTGCTTTTGTTTTGTTTTCGTTTGTTTATGTTTTCCTCAGTTCGCAATTATAACTTTTTGTTTTGAAAGAAAATTAACTATTACTAGCAGAGAGTCCCGACGTTGCCTGGGATTAAATGATGATCAACAAACGTTTCAACTCCTATATATTACTGTCATCGAAATCGGTGAAATCTTTTATTTTTTAAATCAAATCGATTGATTGCCTGCTCTAGTTAGGAGCCCTTCAAAGTGCCTCTATGCATTTACTTGTCAACAATACATTATTTTATACATTCCAAAGTAGCGAACCTAATGTTGATTATAAAACATTAATTTTTCTTTAGTGGCTGCAATTAGAGTTTAAAACGCAAAAGTCAAGCATCATGGTCCAACTGTGTTCTAAACAGAATGTTACTTTCAGACGCGCCCATATCATATCAAATAATCAACTGCTGGTTATGTATGCCTGGATTTTCTCTTGTGCTACGATAATGTCTTTACTAGGGTTATAAATTATGATGAATAGTCATATAGAATGGAGAAAGAAAGGGGGATATAAAATCAATACAATTTTATATCCCTTATCCATATCTCTCTAAAGATTTTTCAGACTTGATGACTAAAAGAATTCGTTACACTAGAAAAATGCATCAAGGGTGTGAGTTCCATATAGACGCGTTGACTTAATTTGAATAAAATAAAATACGCATCATTTATAACATAAATATATTTCGGAGCGAAACTCCATCCTCAGTATGTTGTTTTCATTTTTTCTCTGTTCCTCATCGCCAGTTTTGTGGCATTGTAAGTTTGGAATGTTTTGTTGCCAGTGCTGTAGCAGTGTAAGCTTCGAATCAATGTTGGTGCAGTTAAAATTTCGAATCTCTCGTCTCCAGTGGAATGTGATGGAAGCTTTGAGTTCTTAATCCCCAGTTTTGTAGTAATGTAAATTTCGGATTTCTCGTCGCCAGTGTTGCCACAGTATGAGTTCCGAAATATTCCTTACCAGTGTTATAACCTTGCAGGCCGATAATAATCAAGGCAAACACAGCGGTATATATTGTTAACAAAAATGTATTAGCACAACTATGTTATAGAAATACACGTAATGTTTCAGGGATCACGACTTTTATGAATCGCTGCTCAATAACGATATAATATATTTAACTAAATTATAGCCTCTGGGTAAGTTCATAAGTATATCAATAATAATTCTGAATTCTGTCAATGGCAATTTTGAGCGGCACTTGCCCTGATGTAGCAATAGTTCTCTAAACATTGAAATAAAATACGCATCAAGTGCGCTTGAAAGCCAAATCACATATTATTAGGAAAATAAACAAATATTTTACTTGTTTGAAATTTACAAGATAAATATATTTCGGAGCTAAACTCCATCCTCAGTATGTTGTTTTATTTTTTTCTCTCTTCTTCTTTCTTGCCATGTTGTAAAGTTGGAGAAAGAAAGGTCTGTTTGTAAAGAGCCGCGCGTCATATCCCCATGGTTGTATTTTAAAATGCTGGAACAGTGCGTAGGGAACGCAAGAATAACGTCACACACACCCTTGACCTTATTCTCGTGTTGCCAACGCACTGTTCCAACATTTTAAAATACAACCATGGGGATACGGCGCGGCTCTTTACAAACAGAATTTACATAGCTAGAAAGAAGAAAAGAACAAAAAAAGAAAAAGATGTAAGAAAGAACCTACTCGGGATGGAATTAACTCCGAAATATATTTATGTTATAAATTTCAAACAAGTAAAATATTTGTTTATTTTCCTAATATTACGTTGTGATTTGGCTTTCAAGCGCACTTGGTGCGTATTTTATTTTATTAGTAGAAAGCATTTTCATTTTTGTTGGCCGTAATTAGTCCCTATTAAAAATAAGCTTACCTGTGTAAATGTCTACAAAAATATTTATTTAATTGGGGGAGGGGTAGTCCTATTTTATCTAATTGAATGATAGTTTACCCCGCACTTCTCGAACGATCCTACTTTTCCGTTGCAACGTGCCATTTTTACCTATTTATTCACTTTTGTCCATTATCAGTGCCATTTTTAACTGCTGCCATTTTTATCGCTGCCATTTTTACCTAAATTGAGAGAGAGCAAAACATCCTTGCGGATTAATCGACGTTTCGACGCTGTTATAAGTCTACTAAGTTGTTAAAAGTAACTAAAAACTATAAAATAGTAAACTAATATACTAAATAAAATAAAAATAAAATGTTATTAGCAAAAGTAACTTTCAATATGTACATATATATACATATACACACACACACACACACACACATATATATATATGGGGGGGAGGAGCTCCCGTAAGCCTTGGTGAAGGCAACCCCTCTAGGAGAAGCAAATCTCTGATTTAAAAACCATAAAGCAGGAGACCAGTACCCGCATTCAGCTGGTCTGCAGTTTGACTTTTTGCTGGGTATCTTGCTCTTGCTTGTTACTGGGTGTCAACATTTTCAACCGAGAGAGATTTAGCTGTTGTACAAAGCAAAAACTCTGTAACATCATCTTTGTATAGATACTCCCTCAGTTATTTGTCTATAAAAAACTAGTCCTGTGGCGATGAAAACGCTGTGACGCGTGTAGGCCTGAAATGCTGAAAGCATGTAATAATTGATCTGCCATCAATATATGTATCTATGAATATATGTATGTATATATGCATGTATGTTTATATATGTACATATGTGTGTATATGTATGTATATCTATGTGTATATGTATATGTGTATGTGTATATATGTTTGTGTGTATGTATATACATGTATATGTTTGTATGTACGTATGTGTATATATGCATATGTGTATGTATGTGTATATATGCACATATGTGTGTATGTGTATGTATGCATGTGTGTATGTGTATGTATGCATATATATATGTATGTGTATGTATGCATGTATATGTATGTGTATGTGTGCATGTATATGTATATGTGTATATGTGCATGTATGTGTGTATGTGTATGAATGCATATATATGTATGTGTATATATATGTAGGTAAGTGTATTTATATATATGTGCATATGTGTCCGTATATGTATGTGTATGTGTATGTATACGTGTGTATATATTTGTATATATGTGTGTATATGTGTATGTATGTATATGTATGCATATGTGTATGTATATTTATGTATGTGCATTATGCATTGTGTATGTATATAGGTATATATGAACGTATGTTTATAGATATATAAAATGTCACATGGCAAGTGTCACATTACCCAATAACAAATGTCACATGCAAATGTTTCAGTACTCGATTCGACTACGAGTACAGATATACCTATATAAATATATATATATGTATATGTATATATATCAATAAATATATATAAATATATATATAAAAATATAAACATAAATATATACATATAAAGATATATATATATAAATATATATATACAAATATATATATAAATATATACAAATATATATAAATATATATATATAAATATATATATACAAAGATACATATATATAAATTTATATATATAAATATATATATAAATATATGTATATAAATATGTATATATATAAATAAATATATAAATATATATATATAAATATGTAAATAAATATATATAAATTTATATATATAAATATATATATAAATATATGTATATAAATATGTATATATATAAATAAATATATAAATATATATATATAAATATGTAAATAAATATATATAAATATATATATATAAATATATATAAATATATATATATAAATATATACATAAATATATATAAATATGTATATATATAAATATATATTAATTATGTATATAATTATATGTATATAAATAATAATAATAATATATATATAAATATATATATATATATATATATATATAAACATACATGTATATACTATAATTTTGGCAATAATATTCAGAAATAAAGTTTTATTTTCAAGCGAATGACCTGAATTACGTAGTTGGCAATGTGTGATTTCTCTTAAAGTTGTACATTAAGGGATCATCTATCATCCAATTTATTTTTCCTTTTCAATGTGCCGTCATTTGTTAAATTCAGCTTTATAGTTTCTGAGATTTCGGACTCATAAAATTGCTGAAAAAAGGGGGTTATGTCTCCCCTTCTCTCTCTTTCTCTCTCTCTCTCTCTTTCTCTCTCTCTCTCTCTCTCTCTCTCTATATATATATATATATATATATATATATATATATATATAGTAAGATTAAAAATATATATGTACAGTAGAACCCCTTGTTATGTAATTAAAATTATTAATAAATACAAGACATCATATAAGACACATGTATCCGTGCAAATGGAAATTCAATTAACTTTCTTGAAGTTACATTTTTTTGATTTTACCGTCATTGGATTATTTATCTTTCACCAGACTATCCATTCATGTGTAATCACCTTTTTCTTCACCATATTCCCTCTGCTTCACTTTTTTGCTATCAAGTAAGATCTTTGACTTACTTGTTGTTTCATCAAATACTTTTGTATGCAAAATCCGATCCCGCATTTTGCTAATTCCTACCCTCTAATGAGAAGGAAAGTATTTCTTCGAAACTCCGCGGATTACGGACTATCCACTTATCAGGTGTTTCCTTTTCAGATTAAATATGTTTTTAACTCTTTTTCAAAGTGTTTTTAAACATGCTTTATTAACTGTTTCCTTGTATTATAAGCTCTATCTCCTATTTGGTTTTATCAAGCTTTTACATCTGGCTGAGTATACTTTATAAATATTAATTCTTTAATATTTATAATGTACTTTAATTTTATCATCTTGGATCATTTTGGTAAATTTAATTGTAATTTTTATTTATATATATATATATATATATATATATATATATATATATATTTGGTAAAACTGGTAATTAGTAAAAACCTGAAGAGAGTGCTCAATACTATTGCAGAGCAGATATGTGTTTTATTTTTTTATTACCGTTTATCTGTTTGGTTACATATGTTTCGGATGTTGGACCATGTTTACGATGCAACAGCCTCGTCAGACCTTACAGAAATGGTTGTTAGTATTTTGAAGAAGTGTTTTAGAAGAAGTACGAGAAAAAAGGGGCGTGGGAGATAATAAGGCGGAGAGGGCGGGTATCGACAATATTTCAGTTTTGAAGGTTAAAATACATTAGATTGTATTGTGTGTGGTGGTAGCAGATTCAGGTAGGCATGGGTGGATATATATGGATATAGGGAGGGGGAGGTGGAGAGAGGATGGTAAAGAAGAAAGAGAGAGGGGGTAAGGAAAGAAGGGGAGGAGTTTCAATTTTTAGGTTTTAAATTTTGACTGCTTTTTGCTTGTTCAGCCATGTCTATGAAGTAGGTAAAAGAGAGAGAGGGAGAGAGGTAGAGAAAGAGAGAGAGAGAGGGAGAAAGGCTTTTTGTAGGTGCCATGTGTTTGACAAGTACAAGGTTCCATTTAAGATTTTCGTAGTCGCTATAAGTTGACTTGTATATTTCAGTTGACAATACTTTTCGTCACTTTTAAACTGAAACTTTTCAGCCAGATTCGCAGAGTATTCTGGGGAAGTGGCAATCACGCACTTGCCTCTCTTCCGAAATCTCCTGCTGTTTGCCATTTGGTGAAGCTTTGGAAAATCCTCTTAAATGATCTGGAAAAACAAAAGAGGTTGGCGTAATTCTTTTACCAATATCACAGCCTTTTCCAGTTGTTGTAGTTCGGATAGAGGTTGCTGCTGCTTCTGACAAAGTGGAAAATTGTAGAGAATGAGGTACTTGAACCGTTATGAGTGGGGTGGCTTGGAGCCATTGAAACACCTTCTTGGAAGGAGGAAGAGAGGGTTTCTGCAGAAACAGAACGATTAGTGACATCAGATGTGACAAAAAACAGTTAGGAAAGATGGGTCTGTCCAGGGGTCAGATACCAAATGCTTTGAAGCCGGCGGGGATGTTTGAAGGGTTTGCTCCTAGAGTCTTAGCATAGTTGATCAGTTAAGATATGTGGTAGATGGTGATGGTCTTTTCACGGTTGCTTGCAATCCATTAAGTTGCCATGTCATTCAAATATAATTTCATTGTCCCATAGACAGTGCGATCCAGAAGCTGCGTTTTGTTGCTGGTATGGGATACGAGAGTGATGATGTGCACATGGTTTTCTTTACATATGTCAATGTTTGAAATGGCAGGTGCGTTTCATGATAATTCAGCAGGGTTTTTTTCGTATGCTGCTGAAACTTCTTTCTGGGAAATATGAACACTGACGGTAAAGCAACACCTGTTGTTGAAACTATTTCGCAGACAGTAACAAACTGGGTATTTGACCAACCTGCTTTAGCCCTTTGGCAGTAATAACTTTGCCCAATCTTTGCCAAGTCATGCAGCCAATCTCATCCAGATTGAAAATGTCGACATTCAGACGTTTGTATTTCTTCTTAAACAAGTAAAATAACTGATTAATTTAATGTTTGTTGAAGTCTGTTGCGCGGGCAAAAGAAGTAGTCTGAGGTTTCCGAATTGAAAGCTAAGGTTGTCGTCTGAGAAATCCAATAAGCCATTCTTTTTCAGCCTGATTGAATGCCTCCAATGAAGCAGGACCATTTTTATAATTAATCACAGCCATTTCATATGACAGATCTTTCGCTGCACTCGCTATCAGTCTGTAGAACATTGTGAAACATTTTTGTAAATAGTCTGTCAATCCTTTTTTGCGCTGGAAGAGATCTGTGCTTTTGAATCGACTGTTGCGATGCTGGCATCATTATTTTCTATCACAATGGCAGTTTTTCCACAAAGAGTTGTTCTGGAAACTCTTGTGTCTTTTGAGAACTCTGGTCACTGCCGCCTGTAAGACATGTTCTAGAATCACCCATTGTCCGCTTTCTGACGTTATTGGCGAGGCATTGTTGATCCTCCAACAATGATATGCAAATAGAACAAAGTATGATTATTTTCTGTTTTCCGCGGAAAAAAAGATTTTATTAGCAAAGAAACAAACCAGATGCGTTTTGAATAGTTTGTACATTAAAACAGAAAGCTTTGAGAAACTTAAGCAACAAAGTAATTTATGTTCAGAGATGTTTCAGCTGAGAGGTGTTTGAGTTTATAATTACACTGTATAGACAACCTTACACAAAGGAGTGCATGAAAAACTATCACAAATTCATGTAGAACCCATTAGTGTGTAGATATAAAACTAGTATGAGCTATGTGGAGAGGTGGTTACATCCGGCCAACTCTCCCAAGTCAACGTGATTGTACCGTATATATATATATATATATATATATATATATATATATATATATATTAACATAATGTCCCACTTTCTGTATGAATAAAAATATAATATTTAAACATATAATATTTATTTTATAGAGAGGTGGTTACATCCAGCCAACTCTCCCAAGTCAACGTGATTGTACCGTATATATATATATATATATATATATATATATATATATATATATATATATATATATTAACATAATGTCCCTCTTTCTGTATGAATAAAAATATAATATTTAAATATATAACATTTATGCGTATTTTACGACCAGGCAACGCCGGATACATCTTCTAGTATATTTATATATTGATGATATGAGTAACTATATAAGTATTTCAGTAATCAGACCTCGCCGCAGCCCACACAAACTATTAGAGTTACAGACCGATACTATAGATTTTTATTTGATGTGTCCAAATGAGGTTAAAGCGCAACTATAGAGCTTCTAGGCCGTGTTATACATATAAATATAGATATATATATGTGTGTGTGTGAGTGTGTGCGCGTGTTTTTGAGTATGTATGTGATCTTCTCTCTTGTTCTGCCTTTCTGGCGTTTGTACTTTTTCAAGCAAGTTTTCACCCACACTGGAAAACAAACTTTTCCTCTCACCTTCGCACCAGTTCAATCGATTCAGCTCTCACCGTTTGCAGTTCGACATAAGTCTAAATAAGCGAAGATAAAAGAAAAGCAAAAGAAATGTACAAACACCGACATTTTGACTGATGCATCGTCACTTCCGCTATTATAGACACGCGCATGCGTATATTTCGCATCCGTCATGTCGAACGCCGTAATGGATTGAAAGAGAAAAATGTTTACACCGTTGTACATATTTGCCAAGTTGACGCCGTGGGATTTCTCTTTGTAAAAAATGTCGACAGTGTTAGCCTTGTGCAAACATGACAATATTTCAATCTACATGTTAAAACAAAGTCTAAACTATTCCCCCTCTCTCTCTCTCTCTTTCTCTCTCTCTCTCTCTCTCTCTCTCTATATATATATATATATATATATATATATATATATATATGTGTGTGTGGGGGGGGGTTGGTGTAGATCTATGCATATCTATAAAACTGACAATTCTCAACCTATATACTCCACGGATTTTTTATCTACATACTTGAAATTTGGTGTATAGGGTATTCCGACATGTAGACAACTTTTAAATGTTTAAATCCGAAAACCGGGCTACTAAAGCATTATTACTGCAATCTGGAGTTGTGGACACTTTAGTAAAACGATATGCAATAACATTCTGTTTTAAACTTGGGAAAATGCCAGAGAAACATATGGAATGCTTCAGACTGCTTTTGGACCATCTTGCACGAATCGAGCATCAGTTTTTTAGTGGCATCAGAGATTCAAGTAAGGCAGGGACTTTGTGAGTTATGACGAGAATCGTGGGAGGAGTAAGTAAGTCAGAACACCAGAAGGTGTTGGCCAAATAAAGAATTTCATGGATAAGGACCGTCGTATGTTTATAGAGACAATAAATGCACAGCTTGATTTCAGTGCGGAAAATGTACACACAATTATTCGCGAGGAACTGAAGATTCGGAAGATTTGCACGAAGGTTGTCTCAAGTGTGGTTTAACGTTGTCACAGATTATTTGACCAAGATCGATATCAAGATTCTGCGGCACTTTTCCTATTGCCCAGATCTTGCTACTTGTGACACTTGGTTATTCCATCAGTTCAAGGAAAACCTTAGAGGTTTTTGTGATGAAACAATTGAGGAGATGAACGAGACCGTGATAAAGGTCACTGACAGGTTCGCACAAGAGGACTTCTGTAGAGCCTTTCAAAAGTTGTTTAAAGGATACAATTGCATTGCAGCCGAAGAAGGTTACTTCAACGGGAACTAGAGTTTCATGTGTCTACTATCAATTAAAGTGGCTGTACGAAATAAGTCTAGACAATTATGGAAGGCACATCGTATAGTTTATATAACCATTAAATAATCTACACTAATGGGTTTGTGTTTCTCTGGGTTGTTTGTTTCGGCAATAACTAAAGGGAAATTTAAGATGAAAAGATTTGGACTAGCAAAGAAACGTAGATTTTCGATATCATAATTACTAATCTGCTGCAGTTTTAAAGACTTTTTTGCGCCTCAAATTTTATTAAAAAAATTAAGTCGTCTTCAATTCGCACATATTTCTGCATTGGACAATTCGCAAAAAAAAAAAGAAGTAATCACACTGACATCAAACATGGCATACAGCTGTTACATATTTATATCTATTAAAAGTAGTCCTGAAGACGCATTAAGCTGTATGTGTAGTGAAGAACCCTACACAGTTAACCAACTGCGTAGATTTCAATCAAATAAGAATAACATAATACCATGAAAACAATTAGAAAGAGATTTAAACAAAGTTGATCCAAAAACTTCTTAGAATTTCCAACAGAAATCAAGATAATACAACAAAATATAGTCGAAGTAAAACATCAAGTAATACGTTATATGACTAGTAATCATCAAATAGCGTTATTTCTCACAGCAACCACCATTTATCAAGGCCCAGAGGCCACTCGTGGATAGGGGTTAAAGAGTGTACAGTAGTCAATCGGACAATATCATAGGTATCGTTAGTAGTGTAAATTTGGTAAATTGGATTACTTTATGGGAACGGTTCATCAAGAATTTGTTCACGTTGGACTTGAAGATGACCATATTGATAGTCATAGATCATAATCAGCTGGATAGTAGGCAAACAGAAGACAGTTCCAGAGGTGTGCAGTTCTTAGAAAGAATCTTTGTTCATGGAATTTATGTTTAGGTTTAGGCACAGATAAAGAGTGAGGGAAAATATTTATAGACGAGTGATTCTCGTGAAAGTTTTGCTTGGGGGGACCATAGATTGGAGTACAGACGAGCAATTGCCATGACAATAACGATAAGTCAGAGACAGGCTCGCAACGTCTCTTCTGTGAAAAAGAGGTTCCAGTGAAGAGATAAGGGCATCTTCTACAAGGCCACGAGGTCTATTTTGAACTCTGGCACGTCTTAAGTTCCAGTGCCGACAACATCTGGAAAATAACAAACAGTAAATAAACAAAACAAAACCATTCACTCAGCATTAAATAACGCAAAGGAATGTGTTGTACGCTGGTAAAATGAAACAACGAAATAAATAAAAGTGCTACTGATGCATATGCATATACTTAAACAAAAATACTAATGATGATACATCAGCATTTTTTAATCACGTACACCCCAAACAAGACATATAACCACTTGGACGTAAAGGAATACTATTTCATCTCTTTTATTCAGTAGTGTACCTATACCTGAGATAATAATAATGACTCTTTTTAGGGTGAAAAAAAACAGGTGGGGCTGTTTCATGTAATAGATGAAGGTTTATTTCAGTGCAATTATAGCTTTATTTCTGACTGTATATGTATTTTGAAAATGAGGTGTTTTCAGCTAAGTGTGAAAACATCGCATAAACTGAGAAAACTCTCATTCTATAACTATGTACTAAAACCATAACTTACCCTTTTAGTAACTTTGGTAAGAAAAATATAAACTTATTTTCAAAATGTTTGGTAAACTAGTTATAAATAATATCAGGCGACTCAAGTCCATTCTTCTAAATATTTGAATTTCCAGGTCTTTCTGATGATGATTTTAACAAGTTTTCTTTATGTTCGGTTATAACTAAATTACTGAAACATTTAGCACCCTTAGAAAATGTTCATTTGAAAATACATAAAGGTCTACGTTTAATGAGAAAATATACTTAACCACTGGTTCCTTTCTTCAATTTAAATGGAGGATGTGTATGTAATTACAAAAAACAACACGGAAATATGTGCAGAGACATAGAGAATGCGATAACACAGGAATAAGAACACAGTCTCTAATCTAAACAAACCATCAGTTTGCCTGGTCAAATATTGCAGGGTGGAACGATAAATTTGTCGCTCTAAAGAAAACAACACTACAGCTTTATTTTAAAACTTTTATTAAAAAAATCAATTAACTTGATTATGTAGTAGAGTTGACATATATTCAATGTAGCAGTTTTCAGATACAATACGGGTCCTGAACTGGAAGCATGTCTTTTTCGACAAGGGTCGGTGGGAGCTCGGTAGATGGCAGAGATCAGGCTTACTTTGATCTTGTAGGAGATTCTGTTGGTGATGTTCGTGACGAAGGATCAAACGAAGTAGTTCGGCGGGTTCAGGTCGGGAGAGGAAAGGGGCCAGTGAGAAAGAGTGCACAGTCGTAGTACTTCTTCTGATTTCAGTTAATATTCTTTAAATGATCGGACATTCATAAAATAGGGACTTTTCAAATTCAGTAATTCACCGTAGCTAGTGCATGCTGTTTCTATAAAAGATGGATAATGAAAAATAAGACTTGACATTTATTATACAGAAAAAAATAGCATCTGGTTCAATGTTTATCTGCAAAACTATTATGTTCATTAAATTGATATGAAAGACACAAATTTCGTTCTAAGTTTTTATACTGAAAGTTAAGACGGTTATCGAAGAGACAGTATTATAAAAAAAAGCTGTCTCCTTGAAATAGAAGTGGAATATTCAAATCTGCTGAATTTCGTAGTTAGTGCTCAGCCGTCTGATGACCACCTGAGCATAACTATATAAACTAAAACAGAAATACAGTAAGTTGATTCGTGAGAAAAATTAGATGTTCTATTATGGGCGAGTGCCGGGTTCTGCTGCCAGACTCAGAGTCTGTCACCGGCCATCTGATTGCACTAGGGGATCAACACACTTTTCAGCACATCCAGGTACATTTTGGTGTTGATTTTAAAGCCAATTTCGAAGACATGAGGTGGCATGATGTAGCCATGACTTGAAACCAACACAAATACCATAACTGTGGCTGGGAATTTCGTTGAACTGTGCCCTAGAACGTTGAACCGTCCGGATTGGATTTTTGGGGGTAGGCAATGGTCCTGTTGTCATAACTTTAACACTCGTTGAACATTGTCTCTTTCAGTAATGTTATAAAGAATAAACAATTAAATTGCGGAAGAAATGATTGACGTGTGAATCGCAAAAGGAATGTGAAAATAGAAAATATATGTAAACATTATTTTGGGGTTTTGAATAAACAAATAACTAGCTGTGGACATAAGGTTGGTCTGAGACATGTGATTAGGTGACGTAAGAGAACACGTGATGTAGGTAGTTTTGGAGAGATTCGGAGAGTTGAGGACTGACCACCAGAGCGGGCAGACGTCTAGACAGAGGTGGACAGACAGCTAAGGAGCGAGTTGTAAGAATAGAAAATGTAGACAAACTGCAGATCATGTGAAAACCATTTGAGACAACTGTAATAAATTTATATTATAAAAATATAAAGAGTTGGTTTAATGGTTTCACAAATAAGAACAGATGTTTCAATTGGATGATGCTGATCACTTCATGGTTCGTCACGGAGCAGCGGGAAGATACAGAAGAACTCTTCAAGAAAAAAGGTATGAAGCATATATTATTCTTCTTACATTTGAACTGTAAAAATATCCCGTGTGATAAGTCTGATACAACATGACTCAGTTTACACGTCAATATCATGTCCTCCGAGCTATACAACATACATACGATTTATACGTTTATTATTTGTCTGTTAAAAGAACAATATCTTACATCCACTAGATAACACATGACACGTTTTAATATATCATCTCCTCCAATATAAACCAATATACAACATTTCTAGACAAGAGCGAATGCTCCTATAGCTGTTATCATTTGTACGCTACTGGCCAACTAGTAGACGGTCTGCAACAAAAAACAGTTTCCATCAAACGGAAATGGAATCATATCGTCTTTTCTACTGCAACAATTTTATCGTTTCACCCTATACCTCATTGTAGTAAACAGTCTTCCTTAATCACAAAGAATTTTGAACTATAAAAAGCAACTACAGATGTAATTACTAGTATACTGACATGAATTATTTGCTCGGTTAGGGAGCATTGATTGCATAGTGTCAGACAATGAAACTAAAGTAATGACCTGTGAATCTAAGAAATAATTTTGAACATTCTAAGTGAAACATACCATGATCTATCTGTATCTCAAGGAAACAATGGCCGACTGCAACATTACGTGAACACGTTTGAGAGAAACGATTTTCTATTTAGTATTAATATACAGGGTGGACCACTTAAAAGTAGCCTGATATTTAATCTTTCTCTTACAGACAAACTGACACCACATGGCAAAGTGCAATTCTTTTTTCCAACAAAATGGCGCTTCATGTCACAGGTCTCAGAGATCACTAACACGAGTTCATGACATGTTTATAGAAGAAATAACAATAAGCAAACGGTTATGGCCACCATGTTCCCCGGACTTGTCATCATTTGATTTTTTTATCTTTGGGGAACTTTAAAACAAAACATTTATGCAAATAGTTATCACAATCTAGACTTACTACAGGAGAACATTACATACGCTATCAAAAGAATCACAAGAGAAGATCTACAAGCAGTATTTGCAAACGTTGTTAAACGTGCCCAGAAATGCATAGATGTTAATGCGGGGCACTTCCAGCATATTTTATAACACTACATGTAATTTATACGATGCTACAGGTAACTTAAATGATAAAAGAATTACCTCCCCTGTGCTTCTGGGCTACTTTTAAATCGGCCATCCTATATTTCGTATTAATCAGATTAACTTATTGGTGCATTGCGTTCTTTTAGTTAGAATTCTTTCGCAGATGACATCGAAAACATATAGGAGAGTCCACTGATTATCGGAATTCCTGATTGATATAAAAATCCGAATAATCAAACTTGTAAATCTGAAAATTTCCGAATCTTAATTTAGTTTTAATAATAATTCTCTTATAGGCTTTTTCTATTATTTATGTCAGTGCAGTTATTTTAAAGGTGGAAGGAATCTAAAGTAAGCTCACAAAGCTTGTAAGATTTCTGTTTATTTTTAACTTGGCTGGGTGGCCGGCTTTGCTCGGGTGTTTGGGGGTATGTGTTAAGCAAATAAAAAAAAAATTATAAGGCAGGCAGGCTCGAACCCGTATCGCGAAGGAGGAAAATTACGTGAAAAAAACATGATGTCTTTGTTGTTGCGCCCATCGCCAAACCAGAAGTGACGAATACTTATATTAAGGCTAGTCAGAGGGGATAAGTTTCGAAAATATCGGCGAAAAAAGCGACCCCTCCCTTAATTGTGCTTAATTGAGGGTGAAGTAATTAATGTGTTTAGTCAAGTTTTCGATATTTGTCGTCCGAAGGGTTGTGGTTTAAAACGATACCGATCTCTGTCGAAAATTTTTGCAAGACATACATACATACATACATAAAACATACATACATGCAAACATATATACATACATGAATACATACATACAAACATGCATACATACATAAAAATATACATACATACATAAAACATACATACATAAAAACATACATACATACAAACATACATACACACATGCATACATACATGCATGCATACATACATACATGCATATATATATACATGCATACATACATACAAACATACATGTATACATGCATGCAAACATGCATACATATATACATACATATATACGTACATACACGTACATACATACATACATGCATACACACATACATGCATGCATACATACATACATATATGCATACGTACATGAATGCATACATACATACACGCATACATACCTACACACATACAAACGTACATGCACACATACATACATACATATACATACAAACATGCATGCATACACACATGCATACATACATACATGCATACATACATGCATAGATACATGCATACATGCATACATGATGATTGCAACGTCTTGTCAGACGAGTGCCACTCCCTGAGACATTTAATATCCATGAGCCCAGAAATGACTTCTTCTTTTTTTTTCTTAGTCGTACTGGTGAATTCACACGCTCACGCAGGCATGATACTGAAGACGAGCATTGAGATCAATTATTACATGTTTCCAGCATTTCAAGCCTCCATGCATCATAACTTTTCCATCGCCACAGGACCATTTTTATAGACTAATGCCTGAGGGAGTATCTATACACAGGTGATGTTACACAGCCTTAGCTTTGTACGACAGCATATTTCTCTCTCTCGGTTCAAAATGTTGAGATCAAGCAACAAGCAAGAGCAAGATAGCCAGCAACAAGTTAAACTGCAGACCAGCTTAATGCGGGTACTGGTCTCCCGCTTTATGGTTTTTAAAATCAGTGATTTGCTTCTCCTAGAAAGGTTGCCTTCACCATGGCTTATGGGAGCCCTCTCCACCCCAACACACATCGTGCTTGTTGGCCGTTGACCCTGAAAAAGGGTTCATTTGGGAGGTCTTGTTTTTAATCCTTCAGGGAGACTAGCCACCCTCCTCACCAAACAAGTCTGGTGGGGGAACCAGTTTAGTCGCAGGTGACCCGACGATGAGACAGGTAGTACTGGGTTACATGGTACCAGTATCATATGACGTGACCTGACAATCATACATACACGCATACATACATACAAACAAACATACATCCATACATGCATACATACATGTATACATACATGCATACATACATACAAACATACATGCACACATGTATGCTACATGCATGCATGTATACATACAAACATACATACATGCATTCATACATGCATACATACATACATATATGCATATATACATATATGCATACATACATGCATACATACATACGTACATACATGCATACATGCATACGTACATACATACATATATATATGCATACATATATGCATACATACATACAAACATACATACATACAAACATACATACATATATGCATACATACATGCATACATACATGCATACGTACATACATACATACCTGCATATATACATGCATGCATATGTGATGATTGCAACGTCTTGTCAGAAGAGTGCCACTCCCTCAGACATTTAAAATCCATGAGCCCAAATGCCTGAGGGAGTATCTATACAAAGATGATGTTGCAGAGTATTAGCTTTGTACGACAGCTAAGTCTCTCTCTCGGTTCAAAATGTTGAGATCCAGTAACAAGCAAGAGCAAGATAGCCAACAACAAATTAAACTGCAGACCAGCTTAATGCGGGTACTGGTCTCCCGCTTTAGGATTTTTTAAATCAGAGATTTGCTTTTCCTAGAAAGGTTGCCTTCACCACGGCTTACGGGAGCCTTCTCCACCCATATACACATATACACACACACAAATATACACGGTGCTAGTTGGCCGTTGACCCAGGAAAAGAGTTCATTCGCCCTTTGGAAGGTCTTGTTTTTAATCCTTCAGGGAGACTAGCCGCCCTCCTCACCAAACAAGTCTGGTGGGGGAACCAGTTTAGTCGCCGATGACCCGACCATGAGGCAGGTAGTACTGGGTTACATGGTACCAGTAGCATATGACATGACCTAACACATACGTACATACATACATACATACATACATACATACATAAATACCTACATGCACTATGGCAGCAAATTCGTTTTCGAACATTGCCATTACTTTATATATCACAAAAATATATACAAAAACACGAAAACAAATCGGTGATGGCCGCACGAAGATGACTTTTAAGCCCTGCAAACTTTGACATTCTTTAGCACACATTGCGCAGACATGTGCGCCACTGGTAGCACGTTCTTGATGGTCACTTCCATGTATAATCAAATGCCGCTTCAAACCATCTGCTGTTTTGTACGTCCGCCCGCAGTTGACACACGTTAGATCTGGTAACACAAGACTGCTTTGTTGCCCACTGCGCTGATGAGAAGTCTGGTGGCTTATCAGCCCAGCTCTGCTTGGACATAATCATACACCCATACATTCAAACAGACAGGTAGGATTTACAGATATAAAAAACATCAAAATAAATGTATCTTTTTCCAATAGCTCTTCTTATTCCTTTCTGAGACTAGTTTCATTCTATTTATATCTCTTTCTTTCTCCTTTTATTGCCCCCTCCCCGACTACGGTTATTTTAGTAGAGGGTGAGTCAGGGAAAATGATGTTTTTAAAGGGGAAAAAAACTCTGCGAATATTTCAACAAACATTTTTTTTATAATGTACATAAAGAATACCTCCTTCACTCCCTATCGTTTACTCAAGGAAAACAAGGAGCGTTCTAAAAAAAATCCGTTTCCCGTGACTCACCTTGTATTTGCAATTAGTTATACCACTTCGTTATTGTAGAAAAAAAAGCGAAGGAAAATGACGATGAAGATTCATCGATACTTTTTGGTACTAATAAACTCTGATTAACTTTAAATAGCGATGATACGTTTAGTCTTAACTTAAAAACGTTTGAGTTCAATCTTAGAGTCTTGGTAATAAATATAAAAGTGAATTTCACGTGACTGAAATCAAACAGTTTTTTTTTCAGATCTCTTTTTACAGTTTTATGTTAGGAATTATAAAGTGCTCGTAAAATCGTGCCAATCACTTTAATTTACCTGATGCATAATGAATGAGACTGCAGTAGAATAAAGAAATAATTTATTAATGATGATGTCTAATATAAAACCAAAAAACCAGAAGTAGTATCGAGAGAAAGTGCGTGATAGTGTCCAAAATAGACTTCGTAGCTTAGTGGGGGGGTGTCCTTTTCTCTTCTCTACAACCTCTTCCACACAGAAGAGACGTTGCGAGCGTGTCTCTGCTTTATCGTTATTTTCATGACAAGTGCTCGTCTGAGCTTCAATCTATGACACCCCCTCGCCAAACTTTCACGAAAAACACTCGTCTAGCCAAAACCGCCAATAGTTTCCCACACACTTTATCTGTGCCTAAACCTAAATGTAGATTCCATGAACAAAGCTTCTTTCTTAGAACTGCACGCCTGTGGAACTCTCTTCCGATTGCCTGCTTTCCAGCTGACTAAAATCTGATTGTCTTCAAGTCCAATGCAAACAAGTTCTTGATGACCCGTCCCCCAAGTAATCCAATTTACAAAATACCCACTACTTATGTTTACTACGCTATAATCACATTGACTAATGTATACTCATTAACCCTTATCATCGAGTAGCCTCCGGCCCTTGATAACTGGTGATTCCTGCGTAAAAAAAAACAACAAAATTCTCAATGAAGAATATGAATATAACCTACGCTTTTCTACTCGTGACATAGGTTTTGTTTTTTAAATTGCTGATTCCCTCAAACAAATAAACATGAATATCTAATCATTAACCAGTGTGTAACATTTGATGTTTATGAATCTTTGAAATTATGATTGATAATTTGTGTTATTTGAATTATTCGGACTACTATTCACATACTAAATATATATCTCACAAATAATTCGCAAGAACTAATGGCGTAATGGACAAAAGTTCAGTTTTAAGAGGCATTCTTCTAGAGCTTAAAAGTTTGAACCTCAAAAAACAATATGTTTATTTATCCGAGATCGCACATTTTTATGCTGATAAAGGAAATATCATTGTAATAATAGGTCAGAATGATTTTATATATTACACGTACATCATATCTGTTGCCAAGGTCGCTGTGAAAATGTTGGGATTCTTCGATCGATCCAATAGATATCTCACTGCTGATGCAATTCTCTACTAATATAAGGGCCGGGTACGTCCAAGGATGGAATACTGTTGCCGCATCTGGATAGAAGCTGCTAGAAAGACTTATCCTGCTTGGACAAAGTTCAAAATAGACTTCGTAGCCTAGTGGGGATACACTTTTCTGTTCCTCACTGCCCGCGCACCCTCCGGGGCCCAGGCGACAAGATCAAAGTGTAGTATCTGTCGGAACAGATACTGCAAGCAAAGACCAGATGTGGGGGCAACCCCACATACCTGACCTTTAACCAGCTCCCATTTCCCACCTCTCGGGAGCTGGTCCCCTTTTTCCCTTCCTCTTCCCCTTCACTCCTCACATTAAAAATTGGCCTTGTGCCTAATTTGCTCGGTGGGGGAGCAAATAAATACCACCGCCCTCCGTGGCCCGGGCGACAATATCAAAGTGTAGTATCTGTTCCGACAGATACTGCAAGCAAAGGCCATATGTGGGGGTAACTCCACATATCAGACCTTGGTCAATGTAGGGGCAACCCTTCATACCAACAGTTACTATCCAGCTCCCATTTCCCACCTCTCGGGAGCTGGTCCGCTTTTCCATCCCCCCTTCCTCTCTCTCCACGTTAAAAAACGGCCTTGTGCTTAATTTGCTCAGTGGGGAAGCAAATAAATACATACACTTTTCTGTTCCTTGCAACCTCTCTCTCACAGAAGAGACGTTGCGTGCCTGTCTCTGCTTTATCGTTATTTTCATGGCAAGTTCTCGCCCTGAGCTCCAACCATGGTCCCCCCTCGCCAAACTTTCACTCGTCTAGTTGAAAACACTATTAATAATTTTCCCCACTCTTTATCCGTGCCTAAACTTAAATGTAGATTCCATGAATAAAAAATTTTTTCTAAGAACTGCACACCTGTGTAACTCTCTTCCAATTGCCTTTTTTCCGTATTACTATAATATGGCCGTCTGTAATTCCAACGTAAACAAGCTTTTGATGAGCCGTAAGTAATCCAATTCACCAAATTTCCCCTAACAATGACTGCGACGCTATCCCATTGACCACTGTATGCTTATTAGCCCTTATCCTCGAGTGGCCTCTTGGACTTGATAAATGTTGGCTCCTCTGTAAAATACCCTGTAGACTTAGGATCACCGACAAGAGGTCGCCACAGAAACATGTATGCACACATGTATCTTAACATGTATGTATAAAGAAACGTATTATTAAAGCGATGTTCAGTCATCAAGCACTCATTAATAAACACAAGAGTTTTATCGGATTTTTATTTAGGAAATTATACAACCATTATATATGTTTGCTTAAAATAGCATTTTTGGGAGTATTTTTATATTTGTCCAAAATTTTCTGTGTATGTCTATTTAACATATTTGCATGGTTCAGAACTCAAATTTACATATGTTAAGGTTTAAAACTGCACCGTTTGTTCATTTTCACCCGGATTTGACGTCCTCTGAGGACTTATGAGGATAAAGGGTGATAGGTGGGGGTGGGTGGTTCAAATGCTGAACATAGTCATTTTTTCTGCCTTTTATGTTTGCTTTTCTTAAGCACATCGACCTTTCTGGGGTTATTCAATGCTGTATATAACATTTAAATTTTTAGAGGTTTCCAAGTTGATTTTTACTGGGTACATTCGACTAATGTTTAAGTATAGTTTATTATATGCTGGCATTTATATTTTATGGTAAATATTTGCTCTTTTAAGGAAGGTTTAGAATGGTTTTAGGGCTTTCTTTTTCGAAGGGGTCTTTCAAGTTTGTGGCCTTGTAGTATGGTTGACAAATTTTTGTGAGGTTATAACAGTCAAGTAAAAAGTGATCCATCGTATTGGATTCGATTTCATGGTAAACATTTTTGAGCTTCTGCACTTTTTAGTATGTAAAAGTGAGTTATGTATGTGCGTCCTATCCGGATACGTGATAAGACTACTTCTTCTTACGTAATTTCCTGTAGATTTTTTTTTAAGTATAGGCTTAATTTAGCAGAGTTTGTTGTTCTGGCAATTATATATATATATATATATATATATATATATATATATAATTTTGTCTAGCGACATATATATATATATATATATATATATATATATATATATATATATATATATATATATATATATAGCGACACTGATGAATTGTGATACAACGAAACAAGACTGTTTGTCGATGACTATAAATATTTTAAGCCCCCCCCTCCTTGGGTAGAGCAATGTCGTAAGTAATCTCACCCGCTACTTAATTGGCTGAAAAATGCGACGCTCGCGCTTTATTTATAAACAAGCGGTTAGAGCACTGTAAAAGCGGTGGACAAATGCTTGTTTAAAAAGACATTTGGCGAGATAATTTACGGACGCCGCTCCCGCGTGTCGATTGGTAGAGCTGCTTACTGTCAACGTGATGGTTCTAGGTTCAATCCTCGGCTTGGGAGAGTTGCTCGTCTTGCGGCACTGATGAGTTGTGATACAACGAAACAGGACTGTATGTCGATGACTACAAATATATATATATATATATATATATATATATATTTGTGTGGAAGTATATATATATACACACATATCCTTATGATATACACCGATCTTTATTTAAGAAGGTCAATGTAATTACAGAGCAATATAGTGAAAGAATTACAAAAGTCTATATCCCAAAATTCATGATGCTGACCATCTTACAATCTATTCATTTTATTCAGTTGACAATTCGTGACAGTATTTGTTTCGTGGCAAAAAATCAATTAATTATTATATATATAAGTGAATCTATTTTGCCCTTGACTCATCAGAAGAAAGAGCAACAATCAATCCATCGAAAAAAATTAAATGCGTTTTGACATTATGAAAATATATATATATATATATATATATATATATATATATATATATATATATATATATGACATGGAAGTCATCACTTATAAAGGCCTGGGGGCCACTGGGGGATAAGAGTTATTGCGTGTACGGTAATCAATGGGATAATACCGTAGTAATCGTTAGTAATGGAGATATGATAAAGTGCCTTTTTTAAGGGGGCGGTTTATCAGGAACTTGTTTATGTTGGACTTGAAGACATTCAAGTTGTAGTCAGGTGGGAGAGAGGGTTCCACAGGGGTGCACTTCTAAGAAAGAAGCTTTGTTCATGGGATCTACGTTTTGATTAAGGCACAGATAAAGAGTGGGGAAATTATTGCAGTGGTTTCAGCTAGACGGGTGTTTTCGTGAAAGATTGGCGAAGGGGGACGATAGATTGGAGCTCAGACTAGCACTTGTCATGGAAATAGCGATAAAACAAAGACAGGTTCGCAACGTCCCTTCTTTGGGAGGGAGGTTGCAGATAAGAGAACAGGGCATCCCCCACTAGATTACGAAGTCTATTTTGTACTCTGTCAAGGCAGGGTAGGCTGTTTTCATCAGCACCTGCCCAGATATCGTAGTAGTACTCCATCCTTGGACGTACTTAGCTTTTATATAGATAGAAAATTGCATCAGCAGTGAGATATCTACTGGAGCGGTAGAAGGATCCCACCATATTTCCATCGACCTTGGCAACAGATTTGATGTACGTGTTCCATTTCACATCAGGAGTAAAGATCAATCCCAGAAGCTTGTCAAAACATGGAGCCTCTCCAAGACGAGAGCCATCCATTTCAATTGATGTCAGATAGGGATCAGAGCGTTGATGATGTAAAGATAGAAGCTTGGTTTTAGATGCATTAAAAGTAAAAAGCCACCTCTTTCCCCATTGTACCACGCGCTCAAGATCAGAGGAGAGAGAATCAGAGAGAACTTTGTCTTTTACGGCCTTTGATGTGTTGCCATAGATGGTCGTATCATCACCATAGATTGCAATGAATGATTTAAGTATGTGTTTTGGGAGATCATTGATGTAGATCAGGAAGAGAGTTGGGCCCAGGATGGACCCTTGAGGGATACCAGCATTAATACTGTGGGCTTTTGATTTCTGCCCATCAACCACTACTTTTATGAGCCTATCAGAGAGAAATGATTTAATAATTTAAAACGTATTTCCAGTCCTACGGTAGCTGGAAATCTTGTTAAGTAGGCCTTTATGGCATACGTTATCGAAGGTCTTTGATATATATATATATATATATATATATATATATATATATATATATATATATATAGGGTGTCCGTAAAGTTACTATACAGTCTTATTGTTTTATTGTATTATATTTGTATTAATAGTTAATATTTTTTTTTTTGCAGGATTATTTAATTAAGCATGCCACGCAAGCTAACTTTGGAAGAGCGCAAATTTATCTTGAAGCGATATTGGAAAACAGAAAACGCACAGGAATATTTGTCATAGGAATTGTTTGCCTTGATTGTTACAGTCTTTTCGAATGAAACACTAGTATTTTCTGAGGTTTTTATAAACATAAAGGTGTTATTTCTTTTTATTTCTTTTGTTACAAATAAATATTTTAATACAATATCTTACTGCACTGTTAATATATTACAGGGTGTCTGTATAGTAACTTGTAAGACTGTATAGTAACTTTACGGACACCCTGTATATATATATATATATATATATATATATATATATATATATATATATATATATATATATATATATATATATATACGCACATGCATATATATAAATTCAAAATTATATATTTTAGAAAGTGAAATTCAAGTAATTTTACTTTATTGTTGTCCAATAATTAGATTGAAATACCTGGAATATTTGAATTTTCAAAGGATACTTAGAATAGAATACTGAATTACCTAAGACTTCTACTCGGCCATGGCTGGCGGAACGAGAAAATGCCCTCCCCGCAGATATAATATATAAACTTACAATAATATTAATAATATTATTCTTTTCCTAGAAATTGCTTCAGACAATGCATAAAGCCGATTGACATAAAAAGCAAATGAATACCAATACTCAAAAGGTATAAATATTTTGACCCCTCCCTTTACTTAAAGCATCATCAAAAATCAGGAAATTAATCAATTTTAATAAAATTTTCAGTAGTTACTAAATCGTTATCATGGAATATATTGAACTCATTATTTTTTATTTAAGTCTCAGTGGAAATACTTAAATAAAATACCTTTAATTTGTTTTTTATTACTTTTCAGTAATAAAAAAACGAATGAATTTATTTTTGCTTTTTTATGAAAATAAAGCATCGTAAAATATAATAATTAAAAAATGTAATTTTTAAGGGAACATTACCATAAAAGCTCGCAAATCTATAATGATGAATTCGATATAACTCGAAGAGAAATGAATTTCTTGAACTACCGATATTATCATTGAATTAAGCATTGTTTATTTAATATTGTCATACAAAAAAAAAATATAATTGCAAAACATAGTTCTACTTTTTTTTTAATTACAGGTTTCGTAAACCTTTATATATGCAGGATTTTAATAATATCCTTGCTCGCAAGAATGTAAAACTTTCGGCGTAACATATTTTTTATATAATATTGAATAATAATTATAGAAAAAATCAATTTAAACGCAGGAACATAGAAAAATAATAAAATTAAAAAATGGAAAAATTTATACAAACCTTCAGAATAGGAATGTACGGATGCATGTGAGGGAAAAAAGAAAACTATCACGCCACTTCCTCTCTTTTAATTGAATGACGTCATTTTCAGTCTTTCGACTGCTTGAAATTTTGTGCCTTCGTATATTCTGCGTTTACAAAATTTTAGTTTATTGCGGTTTGCGAACGGCAGAATCATGCGGTTTGGGGGCTAATCAATTTATGTTTCGCACAAACAAGGTGTTTTTTTAAAATTTAATTCAATATCGTAGGACTTTATTTTACTAATTATCTTTGAAATAGTGTTATATAGTTATTATTATTATTATTATTAGACGATACCACTTGTGCGCGTATGTTACGTGAGTTCTTAGTGAGAGTTCTTGTCTTATTACATATGATGTTGTATCTTAGAGAGAGATGTGTATGTAATGACATTTTATGACACAGACATATAATAACAATACAATTTACCTTTTTGTAGAAATCACAAACACAAAGATGAGCTTTATCCAAAACACATGATGGATTTATTTAATACGACCGGTCGGGATTTCCTCATTAAGAACTCAAAGTTTCACATCTTAGTTTCTGAAGTGACGTCTCGCTTCAGACGTCCGCCTGTCTGTCTCCCCTGACTGTCTCTCCTGACTGTCTCTCTGACTGTCTCTGACTCTCTCTCGACCAACTAACTCCCACCTCCTATATTGAGAACTCCATGCATCCCGGCCACGTGAGCAAAATTCACGTGTCTCAACATGCGCGACTTTGCACGTTTTCGACATTGATTTCCCAATAACCTATTTTCCTTGTGTTGTTTCCACAAAGGAATTTAACCTACATATCTAATTTATTTAACTCATATTTTATTATCCACATTCTTTTAACAATTGAATAGTTTATTTATTATTTATTTCATCCGAATTAACAATTTACTGGACATTCCATTGAAACCTATTATTCTTTAAAACTTATGTCCAGGGTTCGATTTCTGCTTTCTCTTATTTTCATTTTAACTAATCTCTCTATTTTTATACTTACATGAACAGGGGACAGCCCTTATCATGTAACAATAGATCCAGAAAACTAATATTTATCTTTTAAAGGATTTTTACAATGAATTTATTTAACTTCAAAATTTAGTTGAATTGGGTAGCTCGCCGTGAAAACATTTTCATAACATTTTTTTTTTTTTCACGTGTACAAATATTTTTTTTTTCCTTTTGGAAATTACGTTTAGTTCTTAATCTTTCAAATATAATCAAAAAGTAGTCGGAAACCTGTTAAAAAAATATGAGAAATCAGCTTTCAAAACTAGGTCCCCCCCTATCTTTGTCTGCCCATTTTTGCCCGAACCTACCAAGTATATATTAATAACCATAAGTATAAATCCAATGAAAACCAAAACTCAGATATTTTCTGTGCGTGTGTTGCACTGTTGTTAGAAAATACCCACTTAAGTACTTAGGCCTACACGTACAGGATAGAACGATAAATTTGTCACCTTAAAGAAAACAACACTACAGCTTTATTTTAAAAAATCAATTCTTAGACATTTATTATTTCTGATATTCATATGACTATCCTGACAAAATTATCCTTGAGATAGGTATATTTGCTTACGATACCACGAGGGGAAAACGAATGAACACGTATCCAATGCAATAGCGAAAACCTTAGTTTAGAGTGCATTGCCAAGGCTGCTGGGCTCTCTCTATCGTGCTAGAAAATTACTTACGTATGAGAGGTACCCTGTACCTTTTACAAGGCCAAAATTCACTCATGGATGAAGTATATTGCTAGACATGATGTTTACAAAGTGTATTCAAAAAATCTTATGCATGACATAAAAAGCTGTCATGTTGCTCGGTCGCACATGCGCAATGGTAAAACAGTTGACGAACAGAAAAAAATTATGACTCCCAAGTACTATGTTGCCCAATTTAGGCTGCTGCATCTGCTACCATTCTTTCCGTTAAAGACAGGGTTCAAAAGAGAGCCACAAGTCTAATAGGGCACGCACTATCAGCTAGGCTTCAACCGCTATCCCATCGACGAAATGTTGCTTCTCTCTGCCTGCTTTATAAATACTTAAATGGTAGGTGCTCCGACGAACTACAAGCCCTTCTACGCCACTTGACGTAAATACCCCCGACACAACCGACAAGCAGCAAAGTCCCACCCCTACACAGTAGAAATCCTTAGATATAAGAAAGCTTTCTACTCTAATAGTTTCTTCTTTAGGACTGAAAGACTTTGGAATTCCTTTCCGAGTTCCTGTTTCTCTAACTGTACTGACATGCAGACGTTAAAGTGTAATGTAAACAGACATCTTGCTGCTCAACTCCCTACATAGTACTCCTAAAATTATGTCCCAGATGGTAGGCCCTGAATAAAGTTGCACTGCGACTTGTTTGGAGTGCAAATGCAATAAAAAGGGAAGATCAAATATTTAGTTATGTTGATTTAGACACGCGAAGTTAACTTCCGTGGAATTATCATATACAGCACTGTCCCGACAATTACCAAACACAAATAATTGCCTAAAACTGCTACTGACCACAAGTGCTCGCCATTGCAGACAGATAATTTCATTTCGGAGCATTCCATGGAGGACGTACTGGTCATAAGCCCACAGTGACAATGAAAGTTCAACCAAGAGCTAATATCCAATAGTAATCGCAAGTAAATGCAACTAACCGTCTAAAAACAGCACTAAACGCCTGTGCCCATCAGTACCCGCCACAGACATTCAGGGACACGTGTCAATATGCGTATGCATGTAACTGACAGGGCCTGCTACGAAGTTAGTAATGCCTTCTAGATTTACGTAAGGGCGAAAATACAAATTTAGATTTGCTAAGACAAATTCAGTACTAAAATTAAATTTATATTTGCTAAGAAAAATTCAGTACTAAAATCAAATTTATATTTGCTAAGACAAATTCAGTACTAAAATCAAATTTATATTTGCTAAGACAAATTCAGTACTAAAATCAAAATTATATTTGCTAAGACAAATTCAGTACTAAAATCAAAATTATATTTGCTAAGAAAAATTCAGTACTAAAATCAAATTTATATTTGCTAAGACAAATTCAGTACTAAAATCAAAATTATATTTGCTAAGACAAATTCAGTACTAAAATTAAATTTATATTTGCTAAGACAAATTCAGTACTAAAATCAAAATTATATTTGCTAAGACAAATTCAGTACTAAAATTAAATTTATATTTGCTAAGACAAATTCAGTACTAAAATCAAAATTATATTTGCTAAGAAAAATTCAGTACTAAAATTAAATTTATATTTGCTAAGACAAATTCAGTACTAAAATCAAAATTATATTTGCTAAGACAAATTCAGTACTAAAATCAAATTTATATTTGCTAAGACAAATTCAGTACTAAAATCAAATTTATATTTGCTAAGACAAATTCAGTACTAAAATCAAAATTATATTTGCTAAGACACATTCAGTACTAAAATCAAATTTATATTTGCTAAGACAAATTCAGTACTAAAATCAAATTTATATTTGCTAAGACAAATTCAATACTATCCTTGTGCCATTCTCATAAGTGATTCTAATCATGGATTAAAAAAAATTTATTTTGTCAAATATTGGTTTTCTTAAACTTTTCACATTGCCCAAACTTAAATAAGCTAACTATTTTATCTTTTTTTTTAAAATATTATTTTCTAGCTAAAGATTCATAATCGCAAAACTAAGAATATGACAAAACCATTATTTGCCGAAAAAGGTTGGGGAATCCGGAAATATTTCTATGCCATTGTCTGTAACAGCACAAATATTTTCAGATTTGTATCGATTGATTTTGAAACGCAAACATTGAACGATGTTTGTTCACACACTAACAGCGGCACACTCGAAAAACACTTAACATGCCTTCGACACAAGATACACAGTAAATAGAAAAAAGAAAAGAATGCATAAAAATGAAGGGAAAGAGACTGGTGACTATTGGGAATTTTCAGTATATTTTTATAAACAGAAACTTTACAAGATATTTAAGATGTTTAGATATTTAGATATATTCTATTTACCTGTCACAAGACTACTACTTCTACTGCTGCAGCTACTACTATTACTACTACTTCTAATAATAATAATAATAATAATAATAATAATAATAATTAGAACAAGAAGAAGAAGAAGTACCTTGAATGTGGAGACTAACACGCAGGAGTAATAAGCGCGGGCCAGACAAATTGCTGCAGAGGCAAAAGATGAAGCGTTACATGAACCAAGAACATTGAAGCTGCATATCTATGCTCTCTAACCGCATCCACATCTCCCCCATTACCACATCACTCCCCACCCCTCACGAAAAAAGTGAGATCAAGTAGTCAAGGAGGAAAGGAAGACGACCAGTCCTCCGCCGAGAAAGTGCGAAGAGATCTGGAACTTTGAGGAGGCTTATTGCCACTCAAATTCCAGTGAAGACCAATAGCCACTGCCAACGAGAAATCAATGGCAATCAGCTGTTGCGATAACGCAAATTTATTAGCAAATGTTATCGAAAGAGGTGGAGAGTACTGGAAATCTGGGGAGACTTGTTGTCAGTCAGCTTCCAGGGAACACCACAGGCTGTTTTCAAGGAGAGATCTTTGATGACTTTTGTGAAAGCTCCTTGTGAGCCAATAATAATAATAATAATAATAATAATAATAATAATAATAATAATAATAAATAATTATATCATAATAGAAAATAACTTTAATAATTATAACAATGTTTTTCTTATATACATTTAACTGGCCGATTCATTTTATCTCGCATTTCCAATAAATTATAGACCTTCACAAAAACATCTCTTACGCAATTTCTCTCCCCTCACTTACAGACCAAATCCAACACGCTACCGTAAATAAAGGCCTTGCCATCGCTAAAATGTTCGTGACGTCGTGTTATTTTCTTTCTCTACCCTGAACTGAGTCGGGCTAAATAGCCCCTAATATTTATTGACTTTAACCGCCTTTGAATCAACGGTATTTATAGAGATATGCACTAATCTGCAGAGTCCTTTCATGCAATCTTATGAATTTTATTTGGAGTGGGATGTATTTCTTTAAAATCATTTTTTTAAATGTTAACAAAAACTTATACTAATGTTAATTGTTATGTAGTGTCGTTTAATGTCTGTTCATTACGATTGATAGTGCTCCTTGCCTCTCATCTAGGTGTTCCTTCGACTGCAAGTATGAGGCGCCAGTTTGTCATCCTATGATTGTTTGCTCTCTTCATTTAAGAGACAAGAATATCACAGACACCAGCACGTACTTATTGTAGAAATTTTATTTTTATTTTTATTTTTATTTATTTACATCCACTTCCTTCCTCCCTGAATTGGTGTATTTTCTCTCTCTCTTTCTTCCCTTCCTTTCTCCCCTCTGATTGGTGTATTTTCTTCTCTCTTTCTCCCCTTTTTTCTCCCCCTCTCTCGGTGAATCCGGTGCTACTACTTCTGGCTGTGTCTCGCGATATTCGATAAAAGGAAGAAGAAAAAAAAAACACAACAGACTGACAGAAGAAAAAGAAGCACCAGAGCGGTGTTAGGCTTTTGAAAACACCAGAGCAGTGTTAGGACCTTGGAATTACGACAGAGTAGTTTTGCGGCCTCTGCTTTACACCAGAGCGGTGTTGCGACCTTCGAACTAAAAGCACCAGAGCGGTTTTACGAACTTTGATATGCCAAAAGAAAAAAAAAGCAATTAAAAAGTATATTTGTTATAAGTGTTCTTTATGAACCGCCAGAGGGACTGATTTGGCAGCCCATCTGAACTATACATTTCCTTCCTTTCCTATTTTTCTTTCTGATAAAATTTATATCGGTTTACCTTGGCCTTTTTTTTTATGTGATTAAATTTCTTTAGAAAACTTAGTCTCGTGCAACGGGATAAAATTCGTTGAACGTGACGATAAAATTCCCGTTACTATCCCATCTTATGTCAGGTAATAAAAGAATACAGATCAAACACAGGGCAGCAAAAGTAACCGACATAAACAATAACCATAACAAAAAATGGATCATAGAAAAGAATGGAGGAGTAATGGAATGAGGTTACAAAAGCCAACGAATCGGAAGCGGATCAAAGAGTTATGGAGAATGTCTTTCGACTATCACACAAAGAATAAAAAAGAATCGTTAACTGAACGAAACTTATTCTCGAATATAGAAATAATAGATATACAACAAAAGATACATCATATAACAAGTAAAAAAAATATCCTAATAGAATGCCACACATAGAAACTGTATATGAAAAGCTACAAAACTTAAAATCTTAAATCAGAGACGGAGATCTTTGAAAGAACAGGCTTAACTGAGAAGGAAGCAGCTGAAGTAAAAAAAAACATCATACACGTTATGCACGAGGAAAAACCAAAACTCATATCTCGAAAGAACTAAAAGCAAAAAGAGAGAAGATAAACAATCACCTGCCATCCATCATAACAACTACTATGACAAACTTAAATAGTGAGACTTATGAATTTAGACTTAATACTAACATCAACAAATTAAAAATAGAAGCCAAACCAATAATTAAGACGAAAGCGAACAGAAAATGGTGGAATAGTTAACATATCACTAGCAGTGAGAGGCTAAGAATGTGCATCGTGGGCTTTGAAGTTCATAAAAGATGATTCTATAAATAGGTAAATGAAAGAAAACTAAAAGCAGGACAACCGGACCCAACAGAAACAAAACACTACTGGAGCAAGATGTGGGAACAAAGACAAAATCGCAATAGAAATGCCGTATGGCTGAAAAACATGATAAAGAGGTTCATTTAATCGATGCAGAAACAGAGAAGAACATCAACAAGGAAAACCTCAAAACAAACCTAAGAAAAATGGCAAATTAGAGAGCACCTGATCACGACAGAATTTACGCATTTTTTCCAAGCACAGGAATTCTTATAACCAAAAATTAAGTCGTATTATTGGGATTCATCGGACTACTACGAGGATAGCGTGCTCTTGTTCCGTCAGCTATAACAGGTATCGTGCTCTTGTTCCGTCAAGCCCTGTGAAGTAAATAAAGGGTTCCGCTCGGAATTCCGTTCAAATTCCCGAGTTCGACAGAAACATTCCCGAGTTCGACAAGATACACATGAAGACGGTCGAATGTTAAATCGCCCCAAACGTTGTAAAAATCACACGCAAGATAAGAACAGTAGTCCGATGACTCCAAATAACACAAATAACCAATCGACATCTGAAGAAGAAACGTCGAGAATTAAGTGTTAATTATTTGGTGTTATATTTCGTTTTGTTAAATGTAATGTGTTTTGTCTAATTGTACGTTTGCACGTGATGAATTCCTAAACAAATTATAATAGTATTCTATTATAGTAGCTGTATATAGCCAGCCTAGTCCGGTCGAAACATATTGACGAGCGGAGGGATTAGTCACATGCTATTAAAGATACACCGTTGTGTAGCTAAGAAAAGCATAAAACGCATCCATCTTGCTTCATGAAAATCTAACACGAAGAAACTTTTAAAGCTAATGCGGGAAAGAAATCTCAATGGATTAAATAAATAAGTTTACTTCCGGTTTTAAACGCAACTAATGTTAGCCATTAATACTAAAAAAAATAAATTAAATATAAATTAAATTAAAATAAATTAAATAACTTAACTTTTAAGTTTAGATTCAAGCTGATGCACCCAAGTAATATGGATGTTTTTTTTTAAATCACAATTTTACTTATATATGAATCGATAGAAAATTGACGATAATAATATGTACGAAATCTGTATGAATCAAAATATCACATTTTAGCGTATTCTACGGCCAGGCTATGCTTGGCGTCCCTGCTAGCTTGAATAAATACTTTTGCACGTTTAACATACGAGGTACAATAATATCAAGGCGCCTCCATTTACGCTGAACGTCCACAGAATGTCATTATCACTATATTACATATGAAAGAGTCAGCTGTGGTATTTCCACAGGTCGCGCTAGTGAAAATTAATTTGTGAAATAGTGGACATTTTGTAAAAATTAAATTGTAAACAAACATACAAGCAAGAAAACGATTTTATTATAATACTTGATTTAAGCGGGAAAGGACGGCCGGACGGTCCATAGATTAAGATGATTTTTATTTTGAATTGGAATTCATTGAGATGAGTATTATTTATTAATTGTATTAATTGCGGACTTCATATTTTATTAGTTTTTTCACGACGTTTCGGCCAACTATTCATCTGGCCTTCTTCAGGTGGTAACCGCGACGGATAGGAACCCTGAATCTCCGGACTGCATTCAGTGCAATTACTGCCTTTCATAGTTGTTGTCGTCTCACATTCAGGGCCCGTGGCGCAGTTGATAAAGATGTTGAAACTCTACGGTTCCAGGTGAAAATTGTCTGAAAATAGCGTTTTCAATCCTACCCAAAGCCGGCCAGAGGCTTACTTGGCCAAAACGTGGTGAGACGACAACAACTATGGAAGGCAGTAATTGTAATGAATACAGTCAGGAGATACAGCGTTCCTATCCGTCGCGGTTAATATTTTATTCTGAATTGTATGAAATAGCTGTTACGCATTACAGGTTCAAATGGGCCATGTCAGCGGCATTTATTCAAGGTCAGTTGAAACGGCTTCCTCAAAAAGAGGAAGTTGATTGGAATTTCAAAAGCGGTCTCAGTGGGAAATGAGTCTCAGTACATGGGAAGTTCACAACTGATCTAAGTAGCATGTACATCCCGGTCAGAGAAGATGACGCGGAAGATTTGTGCAGTTATTACAAGGAAGAGTAAACATTCTAGATCATAAAGCGCCTGATCTTTCCAAATAGTAACCTATCTAGTACTGATCAAACTCATCGTTGATAAACTTCATGGATTTAACGGGATTAGGTATAAACGAGATTATGCTGTATAATGCCTATGTGGTTATATTTGATTTTCTTAGGACATGGGAGACTGTTTGGCGTGCGTAATATTCTAGCAGAGTAGAGAAATCCCACCTTATTTGCATATAGAATATTATTAAATAAGGCATTGCTATCCAATGTAGCAGCAAATCCTGAGAACATTAACCTAAAAGAACAGTTGGAAATAACTTATATACCATACATTACGACCATGTAATCCCTACAGCCACCTACCTTGTAAATGCTGCTGTGAAATCTAACATAGTTACATGGAATAAGTCAGAGAGAGTTGTAACCTTGATGAAAGTGAGTGTTCCTAATGATGGAGGTCTGAAAAGAGCTGAAAGGGAGAAACAGACCAAATAGCAATGTGTCATGTCTGATATGATAAGAAACTGGAATCTCAGAGAGATATCAATCGTACCAGTTATTATAGATGCATCAGGGCTTATGAAAAAGAACCTGAAATCCTACCTAACTAATATTCCTGGTGAACTAAGTGCAAAACAGATCCAGACAATTGCAATTAACAACGAGGATACTAAAAAGAGCTCTCGGTTGATTTCAATAACAAGGATGGCCATGTTGGTAATTGGTTTGGCTGCCCAATACACAGCATTACAATCTTCAAAAGAAGAAAAAATTTTTAAAAATCATAATCTTTGTTATTATTAACATTTTATAGCGTTCTGGCTCGGTCGATGCTTGACGAAGACAAAATAACGTTTATTCGTTAGCAATGCACAATGTTTGATCTCCGTCTAATCATTCGCCAGTAAAGCAGGTTTATGGTTTGCAGTTATCTGTTTTATTGCCGTATTAAATGGATTTCCAGACACGTATTCGCGAAAAGACAGAAATAATTCTACAACGTCAAAAAATAAAAAACGAAATGACTCAAAAGAAATATTACTGTCACAAATATGAAACGAAAAATCGCGAACTTCAAAATGTAGGATACTAATAATAGCTATTTAGGATTAAATGCAGAACATATGAATTGCCATTTGTAAAAATCCAACATATACGTTTAGCAATAATTTTAAAAAATATATTTTATTACATATTACATATTTTATTGCATATATATGTATATATATATATCTATATATATGTATATTTATATCTATATGTATATATGTATATATATGTATATGTATATCCATATAAGGTAAAATTAAAAGCCAAGAACAATGCGAGATTTTTATTTTTATATATATAGAGTAAAATTAAATGAAAACAAAAGAAATAAAGTTCTTTTTTTTTTGTTGTTTGTTTTTTCTTTTTCACACAAATTTTAACTCTAAACAACAGTAATTTTTTTTTCTGTTGTATTCAATGGTGATATAAATCTCAATATATTTCAGACTTATTAGTCCATTTTCAATATATATATGTATATCTATATGTATATATATATGTATATCTATATGTATATATATATGTATATATATATGTATATATATATGTATATATATGTATATCTATATGTATATATATGTATATCTATGTATATATATATATATATGTATATATATATGTATATATGTGTATATATATATGTATATATATATGTATATATATGTATATTTATATGTATATATACATGTATATATGTGAATATATATGTATATACATGCATATATATGGACACATATATGTACATATATGTGTATATATGTATATATATCGACACATACATGTATATATATATGTGTATATATATATGTATATATATGCATATATATGTAATATATATATATAATATATATGCATATACATGTATGTATATGTAGTTATACGTATGTATAAATATATGTATATACAGTGATGATCATATTTATTGGCACGGTAAAATAAAAGTTAAATTTTGTCTAATAAATTCTAAAAAAGGGATTAAATTAAAGAAAATAACAAAGTATATTATGTATTTTTAACTGGCCTTTCCGATGCAGCAATCGGATTTTAGAAAAAATAAATAACAAAGGAACAACAAACATAATTGCAAAAAAAAAACCCTTGTTCAAAATTATTGGCACGATTTATTTAATAATCAATTGTATAGCCTTTGGCCTTGATTACCTTCCTCAGTCGCTTTTCATAGTTTACAACCAAGTTGTTGCACTCTTCAGTAGTAATTTTAGCCCACTCTTCCTGACAATAATCCTCCAATTGAATAAGATTCTTAGGCTTCCTTTGCATTACCCTCAATTTTAATGTTCTCCATTAATTTTCAATTGGATTAAGGTCTGGGCTTTGTGATTGCCACTCCAAAACATTAATATGATTGTCCTCAAGCCATTTCTTAGTCAGTTTAGCCGAATGCTTTGGGTCATTATCTTGCATGAACCACCAACGACGACCAAGTGGGAGCTCTTTAGCAGAGTCTTTCAGGTTTTCATCCAATATTTTAACATAATCTTCCTTTGTTATGCTACCTGTGACCTTAAAAAGTCGCCCTGGTCCAGAGGCAGCAAAGGATCCCCAAAACATCAAACTGCCTCCACCGTGCTTCACTGTGGGTATGGTGTTCTTAGGCAGGAAAGCTTCGCCAGATTTTCTGTAAATATAAGACACTTTATTATGGCCAAATAACTCTATTTTCGTTTCGTCAGTCCATAGAACACGTTTCCAGAATGCAACATCTTTATCAATATGACGTTTAGCAAAGGCTAGCCTTGCTTTCAGGTGCATAGGCTTCAATAAGGGAGTCTTTCTCGGACGACATGCTTTTAAACCAGCTCTCTTCAAAACTCTACCAACTGTATGTCGAGATACATTCACTCCAGAGGTGCTCTGTTCATCAACAATCTCCCCAACAGAGATCCTTGGGTTTTGTTTTACTTGTCGAACAATTTTCCGTTCATCTCTTGGGGAAAGAATCCTTTTTCTCCCTCTACCCTCTAAACTCATAACGTAGCCTTGCGATTTGAACTTGTTTATTATGGCTCTAACAGTGGATTTGGGAAGGTTTAGCTTCTTTGAAATCTTATCATAACCCTCCCCATTGGTATGGCATGCTACAACAAGCTTCCTGACGTCTTCGCTGTGTTCCTTAGTTTTAACCATGGCGATTGAAAATTATAATTTAGTCACTTATAATAGTTTAAATAAATCGCTATCTAAAAATTATCTGAAAAAAATTATTCACTGAATTAGCGTTAAACAAGCATAATATGGCTATAAAAAAGTTCAGAAAGCACGTAAACCGGAAATTGATTGATATTATACTGATACTAAAAGAAAAACAAAGCCGTGCCAATAATTTTGAACAAGGGTTTTTTGCAATTATGTTTGTTGTTCCTTTATTTATTTTTTTCTAAAATCCGATTGCTGCATCGGAAAGGCCAGTTAAAAATACATAATATACTTTGTTATTTTCTTTAATTTAATCCCTTTTTTAGAATTTATTAGACAAAATTTAACTTTTATTTTACCGTGCCAATAAATATGATCATCACTGTATATGTATACATATATATATATATATATAGATATAGATATATATATATAGATATATAGATATACACACCATTATCACATTGACAAACCGGTTCCCGTGTCATCGCCGAAGTTAAGCAATGTTGAGGCTGGCTATTACGAGATAGGTGACAATTTGGCACTCCTAGGCACAGTATATGCTTTCCACTTATTTCGCCATTGTTTCCAGTCGTCCTGAACCTTCACTTGTTACTGGTATTTAACAATCTCGACTCAAGAGAGGTGTGGTTGTTGATTGCGCAACTCTTGCCACAAAAATCTCACGCGTCGGCACCCTTTCCGTGAGTACAGTCTGTCAAGACTGGAGAATTCTTTATATATATATATATATATATATATATATATATATATATATATATATATATATATATATATATACTTGCAAAGATACTTGCGCTTTGTGCGGGATTTTGCTGTACTCTACGATATCCGCTTCGCAGGTACGCGAACGTACAGCAGGTTACCGACCTTAACACTGACTTTTGTCATGATAGCTTCAGTGGTGTAGGCTGTAATAAACTATATATACACAGGCTATGACTTGACCTTGGACTTTAACCTTGAAAAATTGTGTCATATCCCTAGGTGGGAACCATCATTATGACATGTTTGTCATAATCGGTCCATTTGTGTGAGCTGTAGGAGAGTAGAGATAAATTGGCTATGACCTTGATATTTGATCTTAATCTTGAAAAATCATGTGTACCATCCTTTGGTTGGAGGCCATCAGATTTGGTCATGATCAGTCCAGACACACACACACACACACACACACACACACACACACACACACACACACGAACGCTACTACTTTATATATAGAGAGAAAGACATTGCCGGAATGTTTTTGTTCTTGTATTTTAAGGGAAGTGGTATGCCTGTTTTACAAGTATTTTAATGGTAGGAAAATTCTAGGTTGATTTCCACAATGTTTTTGCCTTTGACTTTTTTTATTAGTCTCCTGACAGTAAGAATTTGACCAGTAGTAGAGCGACTCTTCCTAAATCCAATCCATTTGGTTTCATACGGTTGAGAAGCATGATGTTGTAAATTTTCGCTGCAATTGTAGTTAACGTTATTCGTCTGTATTACTAGGTATACATGGGTCACCTTTCTTGGGAAAATGGAAGTATGATTACATACAGCATTGCGTGAATCAACACAAATGTCATTGATGCCACCTGTCATCCAGACTTCTGGAGAAATGTCATCCAAACCTTCAGCTTTACGGTTCTTAGTCTTTTGTGTTAAATTTTCACCCCGAACAAGGCACAGTGCATTTTGAAGTAGAGGGCTACTATCGGAGACATAAGTTGCAGGGGTATTATGAAGGGAGATGAGTAGCAAGGTGCCTGTTCACATTACACTTGAACTTCTGCATGTCAGTAGAGTTGGTAAAACAGAATCCCGGAAGGAAGTTCCAAAGTCTAGCAGTTCTGGGGCAGAAACTATTGTAGTAGAATACTTTCTTACACCTAGGGATCTCTACTGTGAAAAGGTGGAATTTAGCTGCTTGTCGGGTTTGACGGGGATATTTACGTCGAGGGGGTACAAATACGTCAGATCATTCACTATTAAAGTACTTGTAGATCAGGCAGAGGGATGCAGCATTTCGTCGATGGAACAGAGGTTAAAGCTTAGATGCAAGTTCAGGATTTACCAGGTTGGCAATTCTCTTTGGAACCCTGCCCACGAGTGAGAGGCAAGTAGCAGATGCACCAGCCCAAATGTGACAACCGTACTCCATACATGGGCGATTGTGGCCTTACAGAGGTACAGGATACTTTCAGGCGTACGTAGTTTTCTAGCATGGTAGAGAGAGCCCACCTTCTCCGCAGTAGGCTTGGAAATGCTCTCAATGTATCTATTTCAGTTCATGTTCCCTGTAAACATTGGCCCGAGGGGTTTAAAGGAAGTACTTTCGGGTAATGTGTTCTTGACCATTGCTATTGGTGGTAGTGAAGGTTTCTTGTAGCTATTGAAGGAAACAAGCTTAGTCTTGGCAGCATTGAATGTGACCATCCATTTTTGTCCCCATTCCACTACAGATTGGAAATCATCCTCTAGTGTTTCTGCCATTTCCTTAGATATGTGTTCATTTGTTTTCCCCTCTTGTCTGTTGTATCGAGTAGTGTCATCAGAAAATATACCCATCTCAGAAACATTTTTTATCAGGGAAGTCATTTATGAATATTAAGAATAATAAAGATCCGAGGATAGACATTTTATATTGTTTAGATGTACGACCGTCGAAGACAACCTGGATTTTTCTCTTACTTAAGGATTTAATTACATTATGTATTCTTCCACTGAAACCATATAATCTAATTTTCATTAGAATACCATCGTGCCATACCCTATTAGAACCCTTAAATATATCGAGGGCTACCGCTCTACCCTCCACTGTTTTGTCCAGTTAACGGTTATACGTTCAGAGATTACAGGTAGCATATCTGCTGTGGAACGAGCTTGCCTAAATTCATATTGATTGTCGGTCAGGAGTTTATCAGCTGTAAGTTGATGGACTAGAACTTGATTAATTAAGGACTCACATATTTTGGCGAAAAGCGGGAGAAGGCTAATGGGGCGATAATTTAATGGGTCAGTTCTTTCGCCAGAATTCTTGAAAACTGGTACCACAGAAGCGGTTTTCCAGCAGTCAGCGGGAATTTTCTTCATTGTAAAAGCTTATTTCTCGATATCGAGTTTCTGTTCAACAATCGGCTGATATTGTTAGTCTGCCACTCCTGGTTCGTTTTCAGGTAGCTTTTCATAGTGTTCTTCTTAATTTCGAACGTGCATTTCCAGGATATTTGTTTTTAACTTGACTTTCGAAGACTATTTTTTTACTCACCTTCATTTCTAACAAGGCTTATTATCACTTGCAATTCTCTATCTATATACAAGCCAAGTACGTCCAAGGATGGAGTACTGCTGCCATATCTTGGCAGGAGCTGCTAAAAACAGTCTATCCTGCCTTGACAGAGTACAAAATAGACTTCATAGCCTAGCGGGGGATGCCCAATTCTCTTCTCTGCAACCTCTATTCTACAGAAGAGATGTTGCGAGCTTGTCGTTGTTTTATCGTTATTTCCATGGCAAGTGCTCGTCTGAGCTCCAATCTCTCGCCCCCCCCCCTTCGCCAATCTTTCACGAAACCCACCCGTCTAACTGAAACAACTGTCAGCAATTTTCCCCACTCTTTATCTGTGCCTGAATCAAAATGTAGATTCCATGGACAAATCTTCTTTCTTAGAAGTGCACGCATGTGGAACTCTCGTTTGCCTGTTTCCCACCTAACTACAACTTGAATGTCCTCAAGTCCAACATAAACAAGTTCCTGTTGAATCGACCCCTTAAGTAAGACTCTTTATTAAATCTCCATTATTAGCGATTACTACGATATTATCCCATTGATTACTGTACACGCAATAACTCTTATCCCCGAGTGGCCTCTGGGCCTTTATAAGTGGGACTTCCTTGTAAAAAAATGGGGTGCTACTAATTAGGCCAATGCCTATGAAAGATTAAGATATTGGTTTACGCTGCATTTTGCATTCTGCACGAGAGTAAAGTCTGGGAAGCAAGTAGCAGGAAGGGAATTCCAAGGTTTAGATCTTCTGTGGAAGGAGCTATTAGAGAAGAAAACTTTCGACATTTGGAGACCTCAACAGTGAAGGGGTGTGATTTTGTTGCTAAGCTAGTATATCGTGATAGGTACGTCGAGGGGACACAAGTGCAACGAAATAACGATGTCGATATCTAATGGGAATGGGATTAAGTGAATCTAAAAATCTTAATGGGGGTGGCATTGATTTCTTCTGTTCTTCCAAGTCGGAGAACAAAAATTGACGTACAAGGAGAGACGAACTTGATAATTTTACAAGTTTAATCTGGTCACGTGAAAAGAAATTCGAAGTTATCTTTGACGAAATAAACTATTTCTTTAAATCATGAGCAAAAACCTGCCATATTTCGGATGAAAGGTCACTCTGGATATGAACAAAAATAAAAATTGTCTCAGTACTGAAGGATTCCTCCTCTACTAACTGAAAACATAAAAGGTAAAGTGTAGTATCAGAACAGATACTATACTGTGATCTTGGTCCGCTGTAATGTTTCAAAACGAGGCATTTAATATATAGTTATATATTGCAAAGTTTAGCTCCCAAATACTTGCAACTTGTATATAAAGATTTTTATTAAAAACATAAGAAAAACAACGACGACGTTTTCGCTATAACTAAATTGAAGAGGTTAGCTCTAAAATATTTGCATTTTTTATGCTGAAAAAAATACGAAAGTGTGAAATTGCAATTTTTTGCTTCCAAATAAAATTCTTTCTTGCTTCTATTAATATGATTAACTTTTCACTTTTTCTTAAATTATGCTTTGACTTGTCTTCGTTCCTTTTTAAATATTGAAGTCTGTGAAAATATAAGTTCGCAAAATATTTGATAAAAAAACTCGCCAACGATTAAGACTACACGGGAAACCATAAGACAAAGCGGCGGACGCACACGAGTGAGACCCCATAGCGAAATACGGATCAGCTCTGATGTTGTACGCAACACGTTATAGGGAGCGTTCATTAATCCGGAAGGGAAAAGAAAGAATTTTGGCGTGTGTTGCCCTTTTTTTTTTTGCCTTGAACTTTGCGCTTTTCGAATTTTATGTATTTAGCATATTCCAATAAAATACTTGTAGAACAGGCACAAGGATGCAAAATTGCGGCGATTGGACAGGAGTTGGAGCCTAGTTGACAAATTGGGACCTATTTCGTGCCCAGATATCTTATTTACTATTTGCGAAGCCAGGGATGATTGTTTGCAATCGACAACATTCTGGATTCGACATATTTGTTCTTGGGCGTACTTCTGTTTTTTTTTTGTTTTTTTGTTTTTTTTTTATTACATTTTCACCCCAAACAAGGCACATTGCACCTTTGGTGTAGTGGGCTACTATCAGGGGAAACAACTACTGGTGGACTATGTAGGGATTTGAGCAGCAAGATGTCGGTTCACGATGCACTTGAACTTGTATGTCAGTACAGTTGGGGAAGCAGGGACCTGGAATGGAATTCCAAAGTCTAGCATGTCGGCATGATTTGTTTATGAGCTTTTCTTTCAAATTATTAAAGTAACATTATAATTTATCTGTGATATTCCCAGAGATATTCACCCCAGAATGACCTTAATAGTCTTCTCTCTTTACAATACATGGCCTCACACAGCACTACTATTTTCCTCCTAGAATTAAGTTTGGAACGCCTGTCTCACACTGCATATTAATCTGACCTAGCTGCCTCTGACTTTCAATTATTTCGAGGATTACAAGTCCATTTACATGGTCTTCGCTTAATATTAGTAGATTAAACATGACTTAGATTCATGAACACTTAAATAACTTTATAAGCGAAGCATTTATAAAATCGTTGAAAAAAGTGATAAAAAGCAAAAGTCCTTATTATTATGAACAAAGATTTTCAGAAATACAGGTTTTTTTTTCATTTTAAAGATTAAATTTTACATCGGCAAAAACGTTTGCCTCGACATAATATTTAAGTAATTAGTCTTTAATGTAAGTTATAATTGATTAAACAACTGCTAAAACTTTGTAAACATTTCATGCTTTCAAAAGGTGTTTAGATTTCTTTCCTGTGTCCTATTTCCTTTTTCCTTCCGATGTTTCTTCCTCACTCTATTATCTTTTTTTTGTGTGTGTTCATAATTACCACAAAATCAAACAAACTAAGAATTCGTGCCGGATTTTCTCATAGTGACGCCATCTTGTTTTTGTGTGTGTGTGAATGCTTTATCGTTTCCTGTTGCAGACTTCAAAGACGCTATCTTTCGCCTCCATCAATATTTCGAAATCTAACATTTGCAAATATTTAACAACGGCGTCTACATTCGCGCCTACTTACGTCAATCTTATAAAAAAAAAAAGCCAGTTTTTAAACACGCCAAGAAACAAATAGATGAGAAATATATTTGACTAGAACATAATGAGACGAAGGAATGTTCCTGTTTATTTTTTTTTTCAAACACAATCATTAAATTGTTACGGTTTATTTTTACTGGTTTAAATTGCAACAAGATAGGCTTTCATCTTTCGCCATTTTTAAATAGAACAGTAAAGATGTGTAGTTTGAATTTGCAGTTTTTTTCTTTACAGGGTAGTCATCACTTATCAAGGCCCGGACGCTAATCGGGGATAAGGGTCTTGCGTGTACAGTACGTTAGTATTGGAGATTTGATAAAGTGTCTTACTTAAGGGGACGCTTCATCAGGAATTTGTTTATGTTGGACTATATATATATATATATATATATATATATATATATATATATATATAGGGTGACCAAAAAAAAACGGTCCCCAACTCTAATTAGACCCTGTGTTTCTTAGTGTTTTGTTCGAATGAAATGAAACTTTGGTAATAATTAGTTTATTATATTCAAAACATCACATCAAAACACTAGGGTCTTTATCCTTTTTTCTCTGCTCTACAGCATATGTTCTAGATGGCCTCCATTTAGCTTTTGTTTTCTGGGGGTCACCCTATATATATATATATATATATATATATATATATATATATATATATATATAAGTGAACGTGTCTGTGTGTCTGTCTGTGTGTCTGTGTACATTTCCCTACGCAATAACTCTGTCAATTTTAAGTCTACAGACTCGTAATTTTATATACATAGTACTGAGATTTGAGAAAGTCTATGTGATCTGTTTCAGCCAGAAATTTGGCTTTTTAGGAGTCAAAGTTCAGCGATTTGACCTTTGAGAACTCTACCAAACTCCTCCGACAATTGTCTGACTTAACACTTGAAATTGTAGTTAAAGGTTCCTTCGACAACAAATAAAGGTGTCAGAATAGGGGGTCAAAGTTTAAAAAATTGGCGGTTTTTTGAGTTTTTTTTTTGTTTTGTTTTTTTTTTTTTTTGCTCAGCATACACCTCCAAACACCCGGGAACCCATGCTAGTATATCTATAAAAGTGAACGTGTCTGTATGTGTGTGTGTCTGTCTGTCTGTGTGTCTGTCTGTGTACATTTCACCACGCAATAACTCTGTCAACTTTTAGTCTACAGACTAGAAATTTGATATACAGGGTACTGAGATTTGGGAAAATCGAGGTGATCGGTTTTCGGCCAGTAATTTGCCTGTTAAAGGGTCAATATTCTACGATTTGACTTTTGAAAACTCTAAAAAACTCCTCTGACAATTTTGGGTCCAAACACTTTAAATGTTAGATAAAGAGTCCTTGTACATGGATCTAACTTAATAACTTGATTTGAGCCCAAAATAATAAATGTTAAGTTTAAAAAAAAATCACCCTTTTCTTTGGCCTGGCATACACCTCCAAACACCCGGGCATCGCTGGTTATCCATGCTAGTATGTATGTATATATATATATATATATATATATATATATATATATATATATATATCGTTAATAATATCGTGATATACAATTTCGTTTCATAATTGATGGATTGCGTTAATTTATTATTTGGGTACTGAATCAATAAAAATAAGACTTATGCAGTTACGACGCGTTTACCATTATGGCCTAGCATATTTCGGCAGTTTACGTAAGTGGACAGGATATAATGACTACTGATAAAATTTTAGAAAATGATAAAATTTTAGAAAAATGTCATGATAAAAATCATTTATCATATAGTTATTTTCCTAAATAAAAATTTAGATAAAACTAGAGGCCATGTGGAAATTCCACGGGAGACTCATTCATATGTAATATATTGATGTTTGCATTCTGTAGATGTTCAGTGTAAATGGAAATGCTCTGATATTATTGTAACTTTTTTTGTTAAAACTGCAAAAGTATTTATCTTAACTAGCGCGAACGCCTGGCAAAGCCCAGTCGTAAAGTACGCTTAAATATGATATTTTAATTCTTGCAAGTTTCGCATATATTATTATACAGTTAATGTTCTATCGATTTTTATATATTATATATAGTTGCGATTTCAAAAATAAAAAATATATATCCATATGACTTGAGTGCACTAGCTTGAATCGAAACAGAAATAAAAACTTATGAAATATATATATATATATATATATATATATATATATATATGAAGTGCAGTGCAGTTATTTCAGGTTATTGAATGACTTACTGACTAAATGATTTCTAACGAATGATAATTTTTTATATGGTTAAAAACTTCCCAGACTTTATATATAAGCTGGGTTCTTCAGCCATAATCGAAATCGAAAGCAATACTTATGAAAAATTCTTAAAATCTTTTTATAAAAAAAATAGATGACTTAAATGGCATCAGCTATAATCGAAACCGAAACAAAACTTATGAATAATTGTTGGTAAAAATATGACAAGAAATGAAAGTACATAACAGTTAATAAACAACTCGGATGGAAGCATGACACAGAAAATAACACACACGCTATCGTATTAATATATAGATTATAAAATATTAATCCACATACAATAAGATTCATAAATATCTTATTTTTTTTGTAAAATAATATGTAGCCATAAATGAAATTATTAGTTCGTAATAAGCGTTTTTTATTTATTTTTTGTTGTTTTTTTTTTGGGGGGGGGGTGTTTTCTTTGTTGTTTTTTTACGTAGGTAGTTTTTTTCAGAAATGTTACTGTTTTAAGTAGTTCTTTTTTTCTTATTTTCTTTTTCATGTACCGCATTTTTTATTTTCTGTTAAGGTTATGTATAGGCTTCAAAACAGTTAGATACGATCGTAGTCCCCGACAGAATATACTTCTTTATTATATGAAGTGGGGTTCCAGCGTAACGGTTACCCTGGGTTTCAGATGTGCCGGGGATTTCTGAGTAAAAAAAAATTGGCAAATGTCTTTTAGAAAGTGTTTCCAATCGGTCATATCCAAACAGAAGGAAAACTCTCGCTTTAAATTTTGTACAGGTACAACGTCGTTCGATCACATGTATATTATTTTTTTTAATATTTTTTTCCATTTCCAAGGGTTGGAAAAACGGCCCGGTTATAATTTATTTTTAACTAGCGCGTATACTCGGCGTTGCCCGGGTGTGGTGAGGTGTGTGAGTTATGGGGTATAATCAAAACAAAATAGAAAATAAAGAATAAGCGAACGTCATCACCGTGTTTAAATATTATAACAAAAAGACAGCGAACGTGATACAAAATAAACAATAAGCAAACGATGTTAAAAATCGGAAAAAAAAAAAACAGCGAACGTGACAGAAAAATAAAAAGAAACGAACGAGAAATGGCATAAATAACCCTGTTTCTATATTAGAAATTTAAAAATAAAAAAAAAAAAATATCTGATATCTCAGCTCGAACGTGCAATCTTAAGATAACGACGCTGCTAATGAACTGATTGGTCTATGACCGTGTGAGCGAAATTAAGTCGTTGTTTTTTTAATAGTTAAACTAATTCAAGAACCAACGTTTTTTTTTTTTTTTTGCGCATGCGTGTTTGGTAAACTTGTCAGGAAGGAACGATTTTTTGGTACCCTTTCATGTTGAAAAGGGCCAAGTTGAGGGTGAAGGAATTAATGTTTTTAGCCAATATTTGTCGCCCGAAGGGTCGGGCTTCAAAATGATATCGATCCCATGAAAGTCCGTCGCCTCTGTTTTTGCGAGACATACATACATACATACATACATACATACATACACACATTTAAACAGATTTTTGCCCTTTATATTACAGAAGATAATTTATCGTTTTCCACGACTAAAACTACAGGGTGGAAGGATAAGATTTTCGCCTTAGAAAAGACGACATGATTCCATTTACATTTGAATAAAACTTGTTTTCTATTTTGTGTAGCAGACCATCTACTAGTTGGCCAGTTGTGTACAAATCCCAAGGGCAAAAGCAGTCTTCTATCATGTTGAAAGTGACACAATGTTAAGCGAGTGAGATCGAAGATGTGAGGCTGTAAAACATATGCTCTCTACTGATCCAAGTTATGACAACAGGACCATTGACAGCACCATAAAAATGCATCGCTTGGCTTCAGAAGGAATGCTAGAACTTTGTACCCTTCTCTCACTGGCCCCCTCCTCTTCCTCCTCTTATCTTAACCTGTTGGGCTACTTAGCTTCAAGAACATTACAAACATAACCTCCCACAATACCAAAGCTAGCTTGATCGCCGCTCTCCGCCGAGTATTCGCTGAGCTCCCGCCGGTACTTGTGAAAAATGCATGCTCCCAATTCAGGACTCATATCGAGGTGGTTATTGAGGATAAAGACGGCTACATTGAATAAATATCAGCTCTACTACATAATCAAGTTACCTGAATTGATAAAAAAATAAAAGTTTTAAAATAAAGCTGTAGTGTTGTTTTATTAAAGGCGACACCCTGTAATATTTTCTGTTGATTTTATTTAGTGTCTTCTGTTGAGATTTTCCTTAGCTCTGTGTTTCACCATATTCTCTTGGTTTACTTAAATAGTCGAAATATGCTGGGGCAACATACAAAGAAATACGGATATCTACCAGATAACTAGTACGACGATCCGTCTCGTAGATAGCTTCAATTTCGTTGAGCCGTTGTAAGTCCTCACTTAAAACATCCGTGACGTTTTACTGTAAAAGTGTCATTCTTGTGCTTCGGATTTTTTAAAAGTTTTTGATAATGTGTATTTATCTGTTGTTATTTTACGCACTATTTTTATCTTGATGTCATTCACACAAGGTTTCACGTTCATTTTATCGAGCATCTCTATGTTGCCCCCAAGAAATCTATACGAAAATACGAACTGCATTGTGAAATTTCTATCCATTGTTCACAGTGCACAACAGCTAACAGCTCAATATTCAGAAAGAACCACTTCAGTTGCGGCCCTTACTCCTCAACTGCGTTTTTTTTTTTACACAGTGATCACTACTTATCAAGGCCCGGAAGCCACTCAGGGATAAGGGTTATTGCAAGTACATTACGTTAGTGTGGAGATTTGATGAAGTGTTTAATTAAGGGGGCGGTTCATTAGGAATTTGTTAACATTGGACTTGAAGACATTCAAGTTGTAGTCCGGAGGGAAGCAGGCAGACGGAACAGAGTTCCACAGGCGTGCGGTTCTAAGAAAGAAGCTTTGTTCATGGAATCCGCGTTTTGATTTAGGCACAGATATAGAGTGGGGGAAATTTTTCACGGCGAATTCACCTAGACGGGTGTTTTTCATGAAAGATTGGCGAGGGTGAACCAAAGATTGGAGTTCAGACGAGCACCTGCCATGGAAATAACGATTCTGAAGTAACGTACTCCCTCAGCAGGAGTTCATAAAAGTTCTAATTAATGTAAGCTATTTTTTTCTCCAACAATCATCGTTTCTTTTCAGCCAGTATCTGCCTTCTTCGCTGCTTCTTGCACGTTTGTCACAAAGTTTGTTTTTTTTAATTTTAACTCTTGTATGTGCACAACAAAAAACGATGTCGCATTACGTTGATGAGCTTTCGCTCAAACTATCGTCGAGATCCACAGCAAAACCATAATATTATATATTCCATCCATTTTACTGGCGCTCGATTGGTAGATGAAAATATCGCTCATATTTTCTGAGTTTTCTGATTGCAAAATTATACTCCGATGGATACATTAAAATTCAAATACAATTCAAACGCTTTAGCTTAATTCTACACGACAAGATCTAATCATTACGGCGTATAGATCAGGGGGGAATATCAAAGTATTCTGACGGTCAACTGCCAACTTCCATTTTCCTTGCCATCTTTCATTAGTTAAGTGTATCGTTTGGTGACTTTCCTCATTTAATTAACAGCGGTTCATTTTACGGTTATTACCGATTTGGCGGTAAAATAATTATATTTTTATTAGCCAATGTCGCCAGCAATAACCGTTAACCTCTATTAAGACTTACTGCTGCTAAACCCGCTTATGCTTTACCCACGTGCTTCTAACTTAATAACTTATGACTTCTTCTCGGACATAGCTGAACAAACGATAACATACTTCTCAAGTTCAACGAAATACACTTGACGAGGGTCGAATGCTACATTAGGCAAAACGTCGGCAGAATAATATTAAAGATGAGAATAGTATTCGGATAAAAATGCAAACCAAACAAGTTAACAATCTTTCTCTTAATCATTCCTAAACACGACATTTTACTATTAAAGAGATATGTCACAAATAATTAAGCTGATTGCCGGCCAGGTGTCAACAAGACTTCCGCCATTTATGTGACGAAACGACGTCAAGGTAATTTGCAAGAGAAACAGAATTATCGTAGAGGAAAAATTAACGATTGGTTTGAACATTTATTCCGTTATACACACAAACATATATATATGCATATATACACACACGTGTATATATATATATATATATATATATATATATATATATATATATATATATATATATATATAGTAGAAATGGTAATTTATAAAAACCTGAAGAAAGTGCTCAAAACTGTTGTAGAACAAATATGCATTTTATTTTTTATTACCGTATCTTTCTGTTAACTTACATTATTGTTTCAGCTACCCGGCCGTTTTTTTTTGCCGTCTGTAGCTTCCTCAGACTTTTTCTGTAAAAGTCTGCGGAAGCTACAGACGGTCAACAAAAAACGGCCGGGTAGCTGAAACAATAATGTAACTTAACAGAAAGATACGGTAATAAAAAATAAAACGTGTATACATATATATATATATATATATATATATATATATATATATATAAATTATATATATATATATATATATATATATAATTTATAAAACTAACTATGCCTGTCTCTTTATCTGTTTGTCTCTATATTTTCAAACTCTATCTCTCCGAACCTTAAAGTCACAGAGACGCGCTATGGGCCTCAAATGATTGAAATTTTTATGGGGCGTTCAAAAATTGGACAAAATTGAAAAAAAAATGTTATCCATGTTGTACATTCATCTAAGTGTATTTCGAATCTGTTCATATGCATGTCACGTTGATACAGTGGTAACGTCACCAGCTTTGACTGCTACGATTTTGCTTTCGGTTTCGATTCTAGATGATGGCACCCAATTTTTTTTTTTTTTTTTTTTTTTTTTACTTTGGAAATCGCGACTCTGTAATAATATATCCGAAATCTGGTTGGTCGGTTGGTTGTTTTTGTTTTACGGCATATCAACCCTTTTCAGGGTTATTTAATGCTGAATCCAATGATTTTGAAGAACATTTTTTTTAAAGAATATATTTGTTTGTTTAAGTCGGTTTCTATTAAACCCATGGTTGGGGCCCTAACAGGTACTACCAGTCCAGGTCAGAGTGGACCTGAGAGAAATGGCAATTAAAGGGTGGCTCTACACTCCGCAAAGCCCGCAAGCTGGGGCCTCACTATTAGATATAGTTTAAGGTCATATGCAGGACCCCGGAATCTGGACGAATTACAATATCATATAAAGCGAATTTTATGACCGGGCAAAAGCTCCATCCCTCGTTTAATAATATAACAAAAACTTACCCTAAAGCTTAGGCTAATATATATATATATATATATATATATATATATATTTATATATATATATATATATATATTTGTTTTTGTGTTTTATGGAACCATTATGTCAGAGTTTTTGAGAATAGCTCGCGTTACTCTAAAATTAACAGATTGTATACCACCAGTTTCTAGCTTAGTAATAAGGATGATAAAACAAGGTGGAGATAAAAATAAAATATTTAAACAGTTAAATAAAGCATTTGTTCGTTATCCTGATGCTTTTAAATCGTTTAAGATAAACCAGACTATATTAATAAAGGAAATCCAAAACTATATTAGCAGTGTATAAAATGTATTTATAATTACATATAATAAATTTATAGATAAAAAAAAATGTATATATGTAAAAATAAAATATTTTTAACCTTTATATATCTAATTTTAAATAAATAAGAATGTAAATATACAAACTACTAATTATAGTGGGGGTGATAAGTAGTTAAATGGATTAATCCAAATCTTATAAATGCAAGACTGATAAATTAAAAAAATATATCCATTATTAATGTGGAAATTGATGAATCGCACAGGTAAGACATTCATTTTTATACTATGAAAAGGTTAGTAATTGCAATTAAGAATAAGAAATTGGATCAAATTTTTGTAACATGTCTTCTTCCTAAGATTAAGGGTGGTGGTGTTTGATCAACACTGCTGGGGAGCCATGATGTAATATACTCTTTTGTTTTTAAATCCACGAAACAGTGTTTCATGGTAAACAACTGATGACCCCTTGAAAAATAAAAAAAAATTGGTATTATAGTAAATTCGAGAGAGTTGATGCAGTGATTGCAGGTGATTAAATGACTTACTGACTAGATGTTTTTTTTTTTTAACGAATGATAAAAAGTAATTTTTTGTATGGTTTCAAATGTTAAAAACTTCAAAGAATATATATATATATATATATATATATATATATATACTTCATTTAATCACATAAATTAATATACGAAAATATAAATTTATGCGTAAACTTTAAGTGTTTATTTCAACAGTGCTCAATATGTAGGTAGAGCTCGGTGGTAAGTTATAAAATATATATGGCGATTAAGCTACACAGAATATTCCGCATTTCATCCACGCTAGGATTCATCAGGCTTGTTAAATCCGAGCGTAGATGAAACGCGGAATATTCTGTGTAGCTTAATCGCCACACACACACACACACACACACACACACACACACACACACACATACATATATATATATATATATATATATATATATATGTGTGTGTGTGTGTGTGTGTGTGTGTGTGTGTGTGTGCAAGGAATTGACTACTTATCACGGGCTGATGGCCACTCCAGGTTAACCCTGATCACTAAAACAAGAGTTCAATGATCGTTAGGGTCCTAGATATAACTTTAAACTATATCCGATAGTGAGGCTCCAGCTTGCGGGCTTTGGGGAGTGTGGAGCCACCCTTTAATTGTTATTGCTCCTAGGTCCAATCTGACCCGGAGTGGTAGTACTTGTTAGGGCCCCAACTATGGGTTAAATAGAAATCGACTTAAAAAAAATATGTATATATTCTATCAAAAAATGTTTCTTCAAAATAACTGGATTCAGCATTAAATAACCTGAAAAGGGTTGATATGCCGTAAAACAAAACAACCAACCAACTAACCAATGATCGTAAACGGTGGAATTGGCTGTTATTATTAGATGACTTAAGAGAACGACTCAACAAGAACATGTTTGCATTTGACTTAAGAATAGCCTTAGTATAATCAACTAGAAATTATGCTGGTGGTACAGAGTTCCACGGACAGGCAGTTTTGGGAAATTAGCTCTGTTCATGGAATTTGAGTTTCAGTTTAGGCATATATTCGGAGCGGAGGAAATTGTTGATAGTTGTTGTAAATAGACGAGTGTCCTTTATTGGGTGAAAGGGGGAAATTCAGGCAGGGATTGATTGAATATTGAAGATTGAAGCTCAGTCGGACACGTGCAATGAAAAGATAATTAGAGAAAAGTCAGGCTCGCAACGTCTCTTCTATGGAGAAAACGCTTGCAGTGAGAAGAAAATGACATCACCTACTAGGTTTCGAAGCCAATTTTGACCTCCACCAATGGAGTATAGGTAATCTAAATAGCCTTGGCCAAGATGTGGCAACAGAACTCCATTTTATGATGAATTTGATTCTTATACAAGTAGAGCACTATGTCAGTAATGAGTTACCTTCTGGGGAGGTAGAATGACGCAATCATTCTCCATAGGGAACAGCTTTTATGTAAGTCTTCCATTCCAGGTCAGTTGTATATAGGGCTGTGACAACAGCATATTCTTTTCATTATTTTGACTCTTGCGTATATATCTGTTAATATCTTATATGTTTTTCTATAGACGGACGTGGTTCTCGGTTGATTAACTGTGTCTAAATGTGTCGGATATATACCCAAGAGTCAAAAGAATGAAAAGAGTATTCTGTTGTCAAAGCCCTAGTAATGAAGGTCAAACCCAGAAGATTGTCGAAGCAAAAAGCTTCTTGGAGACGAGGGCCATTCATTTTAATTGATGAGCCGTTCCCCTATTGTACCTATTTACAATGCCTCCCCACGGGACAGAGTTAGACACCAGGGTCATTTTTTAACGTGGAGAAGGGGTACAAAAATAAAAATTGTCTCAGTCATGAAGGACTGCTCCTCCACCGAAAGAGAAACAAGAAATGGAAGTGCAGCATCTGAAGAACAGATACTACACTTTGATGTATTTATTTGCTCCCCCACCGAGCAAATTAGGCACAAGGCCGATTTTTAAAGTGAGGAGTGAAGGGGAAATGGGGACCAGCTCCCCGGGGGGTAGGGGAGCTGGATAGTGACAATTGGTATGAAGGGTCGCCCCTACATTGACCAATGTCTTATATGTGGGGTTGCCTCCACATATGGTCTTTGCTTGCAGTATTTATTTATTTGCTTCCCCACTGAGCAAATTAGGCACAAGACCGTTTTTTAATGTGGAGAGAGAGGGAGGGGGACGGAAAGGGGGATCCAGCTCCCGAGAGGTGGGAAATGGGAGCTGGATAGTAACTGTGGTCGTAGGGTTATCCCTACCTTGACCAAGTTCAGATATGTGGGGTTACCCCCACATATGGTCTTTGCTAGTCATAGCTAGTCTTTGCTTGCAGCATCTGCCGGAATAGATGGTATTTATTTGCTCCCCCACCGAGCAAATTAGGCACAAGGCCGATTTTTAATGTGAGGAGTGAAGGGAGGGGGAAGGGAAAAAGGGGACCAGCTCCCGAGAGGTGGGAAATGGGAGCTGGTTAAAGGTCAGGCATGTGGGGTTGCCCCCACATCTGGTCTTTGCTAGTCATAGCTAGTCATAGCTTGCAGCATCTGCCGGAACAGATGGTATTTATTTGCTCCCCTCCCGAGCAAATTAGGCACAAGGCCGATTTTTAATGTGAGGAGTGAAGGGAGGGGGAGGGGGAAAAGGGGACCAGCTCCCGAGAGGTGGGAAATGGGAGCTGGTTAAAGGTCAGGCATGTGGGGTTGTCCCCACATCTTGTCTTTGCTAGTCATAGCTAGTCATAGCTAGTCATAGCTTGCAGTATCTGCCGGAACAGATGGTATTTATTTGCTCCCCCACTGAGCAAATTAGGCACAAGGCCGTTTTTAATGTGAGGTAAAAACCAGCTCCCCTAAAAGTAGACAAAAAGGGGGCACTCTGGTTAACAAAAATAATAATTGTCCCAGTATAGAGGGTTTCCCCTCCATTGACTGGTACAAATTATCTTAAGTGCAGCATCTGCCGGAACAGATGGTATTTATTTGCTCCCCCACTGAGCAAATTAGGCACAAGGCCGTTTTTAATGTGAGGTAAAAACCAGCTCCCCTAAAAGTAGGCAAAAAGGGGGCACTCTGGTTACCAAAAATAATAATTGTCCCAGTATAGAGGGTTTCCCCTCCATTGACTGGTACGAATTATCTTAAGTGCAGCATCTGCCGGAACAGATGGTATTTATTTGCTCCCCCACCGAGCAAATTAGGCACAAGGTCAATTTTTAATGTGAGGAGTGAAGGGAGGGGGAAGGGAAAAAGGGGACCAGCTCCCGAGAGGTGGGAAATGGGAGCTGGTTAAAGGTCAGGCATGTGGGGTTGCCCCCACATCTGGTCTTTGCTAGTCATAGCTAGTCATAGCTTGCAGCATCTGCTGGAACAAATACTACACTTTGATCTTGCCTCGAAGGCCAAGACCTCAAGTAACGTATCTGCCGGAACAGATGGTATTTATTTGCTCCCCCACCGAGCAAATAAGGCACAAGTCCGATTTTTAATGTGAGGAGTGAAGGGGAAATGGGGACCAACTCCCCGGGGAGTAGGGGAGATGGATAGTGACAATTGGTATGAAGGGTTGCCCCTACATTGACCAAAGTCTTATATGTGGGGTTGCCCCCACATATGGTCTTTGCTTGCAGTATCTGCCGGAACAGATGGTATTTATTTGCTCCCCCACTGAGCAAATTAGGCACAAGGCCGTTTTTAATGTGAGGTAAAAACCAGCTCCCCTAAAAGGGGTCACTCTGGTTACCAAAAATAATAATTGTCCCAGTATAGAGGGTTTCCCCTCCATTGACTGGTACAAATTATCTTAAGTGCAGTATCTGCCGGAACAGATACTACACTTTGGTATTTATTTGCTCCCCCACCGAGCAAATTAGGCACAAGGCCAATTTTTAATGTGAGGAGTGAAGGGAGGGGGAAGGGAAAAAGGGGACCAGCTCCCGAGAGGTGGGAAATGGGAGCTGGTTAAATGTCAGGCATGTGGGGTTGCCCCCACATCTGGTCTTTGCTAGTCATAGCTAGTCTTTGCTAGTCTCAGCTTGCAGTATCTGTCGGAACAGATGGTATTTATTTGCTCCCCCACCGAGCAAATTAGGCACAAGGCCGATTTTTAATGTGAGGAGTGAAGGGAGGGGTAGGGGGAAAAGGGGACCAGCTCCCGAGAGGTGGGAAATGGGAGCTGGTTAAAGGTCAAGCATGTGGGGTTGCCGCCACATCTGGTCTTTGCTAGTCCTAGCTAGTCATAGCTTGCAGTATCTGCCGGAACAGATGGTATTTATTTGCTCCCCTACTGAGCAAATTAGGCACAAGGCCGTTTTTAATGTGAGGTAAAAACCAGCTCCCCTAAAAGTAGGCAAAAAGGGGGCACTCTGGTTACCAAAAATAATAATTGTCCCAGTATAGAGGGTTTCCCCTCCATTGACTGGTACAAATTATCTTAAGTGCAGCATCCGCCGGAACAGATGGTATTTATTTGCTCCCCCACCGAGCAAATTAGGCACAAGGCCAATTTTTAATGTGAGGAGTGAAGGGAGGGGGAAGGGAAAATGGGGACCAGCTCCCGAGAGGTGGGAAATGGGAGCTGGTTAAAGGTCAAGCATGTGGGGTTGCCCCCATATCTGGTCTTTGCTAGTCATAGCTTGCAGTATCTGCCGGAACAGATGGTGTTTATTTGCTCCCCCACTGAGCAAATTAGGCACAAGGCCGTTTTTAATGTGAGGTAAAAACCAGCTCCCCTAAAAGGGGTCACTCTGGTTACCAAAAATAATAATTGTCCCAGTATAGAGGGTTTCCCCTCCACTGACTGGTACAAATTATCTTAAGTGCAGCATCCGCCGGAACAGATGGTATTTATTTGCTCCCCCACCGAGCAAATTAGGCACAAGGCCGATTTTTAATGTGAGGAGTGAAGGGAGGGGGAAGGGAAAAAGGGGACCAGCTCCCGAGAGGTGGGAAATGGGAGCTGGTTAATGGTCAGGCATGTGGGGTTGCCCCCACATCTGGTCTTTGCTAGTCATAGCTAGTCATAGCTTGCAGCATCTGCCGGAACAGATGGTGTTTATTTGCTCCCCCACTGAGCAAATTAGGCACAAGGCCGTTTTTAATGTGAGGTAAAAACCAGCTCCCCTAAAAGTAGACAAAAAGGGGGCACTCTGGTTACCAAAAATAATAATTGTCCCAGTATAGAGGGTTTCCCCTCCATTGACTGGTACAAATTATCTTAAGTGCAGCATCTGCCGGAACAGATGGTATTTATTTGCTCCCCCACCGAGCAAATTAGGCACAAGGCCGTTTTTAATGTGAGGTAAAAACCAGCTCCCCTAAAAGGGGTCACTCTGGTTACCAAAAATAATAATTGTCCCAGTATAGAGGGTTTCCCCTCCATTGACTGGTACAAATTATCTTAAGTGCAGTATCTGCCGGAACAGATGGTATTTATTTGCTCCCCCACCGAGCAAATTAGGCACAAGGCCGATTTTTAATGTGAGGAGTGAAGGGAGGGGGAAGGGAAAAAGGGGACCAGCTCCCGAGAGGTGGGAAATGGGAGCTGGTTAAAGGTCAGGCATGTGGGGTTGCCCCCACATCTGGTCTTTGCTAGTCATAGCTAGTCATAGCTTGCAGCATCTGCCGGAACAGATGGTATTTATTTGCTCCCACACTGAGCAAATTAGGCACAAGGCCGTTTTTAATGTGAGGTAAAAACCAGCTCCCCTAAAAGTAGGCAAAAAGGGGGCACTCTGGTTACCAAAAATAATAATTGTCCCAGTATAGAGGGTTTCCCCTCCATTGACTGGTACAAATTTTCTTAAGTGCAGCATCTGCCGGAACAGATGGTGTTTATTTGCTCCCCCACTGAGCAAATTAGGCACAAGGCCGTTTTTAATGTGAGGTAAAAACCAGCTCCCCTAAAAGGGGTCACTCTGGTTACCAAAAATAATAATTGTCCCAGTATAGAGGGTTTCCCCTCCATTGACTGGTACAAATTATCTTAAGTGCAGTATCTGCCGGAACAGATGGTATTTATTTGCTCCCCCACCGAGCAAATTAGGCACAAGGCCGATTTTTAATGTGAGGAGTGAAGGGAGGGGGAAGGGAAAAAGGGGACCAGCTCCCGACAGGTGGGAAATGGGAGCTGGTTAAAGGTCAGGCATGTGGGGTTGCCCCCACATCTGGTCTTTGCTAGTCATAGCTAGTCATAGCTTGCAGTATCTGCCGGAACAGATGGTATTTATTTGCTCCCCCACTGAGCAAATTAGGCACAAGGCCGTTTTTAATGTGAGGTAAAAACCAGCTCCCCTAAAAGTAGGCAAAAAGGGGGCACTCTGGTTACCAAAAATAATAATTGTCCCAGTATAGAGGGTTTCCCCTCCATTGACTGATACAAATTTTCTTAAGTGCAGCATCTGCCGGAACAGATACTACACTTTGATCTTGTTTATATATTTTATTGAGAAAGAAAAAATTGAACATAAAAAACGTACAAAAAATTCAATTCAACAAAATTAGGCACAAGGCCCTACAAGAAATTGGGAGGGGGAGGGTACAGGGTCTTTTTGACTACGTAACAGATGAGACTTTGAAGTCTTACTCTTGACTGGCAACATTTACCAAAATACCTCAATCACTCTGTGGATCCTAATCTAACTAATAACCCCAGCGTTCAATGTAAAATTTAACTATGTACAATTTGTATATTCATTTCTGTATGTTGTGTGTGCATTTTTTTTTTTTTTTTTTTTTTTTTTGTGTGTGTGTGTATGTGTGAGAAAATAAAGTTCGATTTCATTAGAAAGAGTTCTTGAATTAATTGGCATAAAATGTTCGTGGAGTGGGAAAAAACTAATGAAAATGTTCATTTCAAAAATAAGGAAAATCTACTAATGTGTTGTTAGTAAGACCCCCCCCCTGTACTATTCTATGTGGCTAGATCCCCCACTGTTTTCCGGGGAACCGAAAACAAGCAGAGCATCCCTAATGGGGTTTGGGGAAGTCGCCTTAATGGAGGTGGGAGAAAATAAAGCAACGGATGGAGGGGGTAGGAAGGTGACCTCTGAGTAGGGGGATGATCGGGGGCATCAGAAAATAAAGATGAGGAGCAGGGGGGGTTGGGCAGACTCAGAGGTTCTCTAATACCAAAAAATAAAATCAGGAACAGGATCTCATTTGTACCACCAGTCAAGAGTTACTTTACTGAACTTATAATGCTAACCTAGGCGGGATGGGTTCCGTAGGACCCAGCACCGCCCATGCCATGCCTAAGGAGGGAACACGTATTGAAACTTGGCTCCTCGACGGATGCACAAACTAGTGCTGTGCACCCACCTCTTGTCAAATTCCACTCTAGGCAACCTCTTCCAATCGCATCTGATCTTTACTTTAAGCAAATGTTTAAAGTAAACGATCAGATCCCGATCAGGAACAGATGTCCCTTCGTGGACCAACTTGAGGCGCGCGATCCAAATGGTCATGCGCGCTACTGCTAGGATCGCCAGGAAAACCAAACTTTCCTCCCTGGGGAACGGCGGCTCCATGTTGTACACAAAAGTTCCTACGTCGAGATCGAGCAGACACTCGGCATCGATGCGAGCTGTTACCCCCTCGACGTACCTTAATAGGGGCTGTATCCGGCTGCAACTAAAAAATGCGTGCTCGATTGTTTCGGGCTCGCGTTCGTCACAGCACGGACAGAAGCGGCTGGTATGTTCTTTATACCGGAAAAGTACGTCGAAGAGGGGCAGCGCATTTCGGACCAGTCGCCAAGTCAGGGAGAATTCCGAGTTATTCAGAATCTCCCGTCCCGGCGCCCAACGCCATTGAGAACGGACAACCTCCATCGACCATCCCATCCGCCTACAAAGTGGATCCTTCGCGGTCCCCTCCACTAAATCCCGATACAGTTTCTTCCTTGGCTGATCGAGGACATTGGTCCCCGGCAAAGCTCTAAGAGCGGTTCGGCATTCGGAGAAGAACTTGGACTCCCCCTTCGGTCTACGACGACCTTCTACCGAAGGGTTGGGTTTGAGGTTGGGAAACGAGTTCTCAACCACAGGGACCCAAGGAGCGTCTCCTTCAAGCGAACGACCCAGGAAAGCCAATCTCTCGGCGTTTCTATGACACAAGAGACTGGGCTGACCCAGGCCTCCCTCGCTCGGATTTTGAACACAGACCTCTCTGCAGACATAATGCTTACCCTCGTTCCACAAAAGTGAATCGAGGCGCCCTTGTAAGCGGGTTAGTCGTTCTGCAGGGAGAGGAAGTACAGACAAACGGTAAAGGATGAGCGGAAAGACGTATGTAGCACACGCCTCCGCCCGACCCTTCAAGGACAATTTCCTTCCAATCCAAGTCTTTACTGACGATTTGACCTTAGACTGTACTTCCGACCAATTCTTTTCCAGCTGAAGTCCCGGTCCAAACCAGACACCGAGAATGCGGACCGGTCCATCGGTCCAGCTGAAAATACCTGGAAGCGAGTTTACCCCGGTCCAGGCCCCCAACCGCAGGCCAACAGACTTGCTACGGTTGAAGATGGCCCCTGTTACTTCTTCGTATCGAGCGAGCGCCTCGACCACCGCTTGAACGTCCGTGAGGCAAGACACGAACACGGTGACGTCATCGGCGAACGCGGAAACCCTGGCTCGTGTGCCTCCAGGGAGAGCTATTCCGCGCAGGACTGGTGTAGCCGCCTCGTCCCTTAACTTGCGAAGGAGGGGTTCCAACGCCAGGACATACAACAGAGGCGACAGCGGACAACCCTGTCGCACCGACCGAGAGACAGCGAATGACTCCGACAGCTTACCGTTGATCTGCACCGCTACCGTCGGCCTGTCATACAGAACAAAGATCCACTTGCGGAAGTCCGGATTAAATCCGGCGGCCTCTAGCACAGATCCTAGGAACCGATGGTCGACCCTATCGAATGCCTTGGACTGATCCAAACTGATCAGCGCGGCTTCGGCGTCGTCTTCTGTCCCCTCTATGATCGAGCGTATCAAGTGCAAATTGTCTTGAATCGATCTCCCCTTCACAGCATAAGTCTGGTCCGGTTCGATCAAGTCAGTGATGACAACCTGCAAGCGATTCGCAAGAATCTTTGCCAAAATCTTTAACTCTGTGTTTAGCAGAGTCAAGGGCCTAAAATCATCAAAGTTTTCCCTCCCACCATGCCGTTGACCTTTCCTCAGCAATGTGATCACACCTTTGGTCACCTGTCCAGGGATGGAACCCTGGGCAAACCAATCTTGACCAAAAGGGCCAAGTAATCTAAGTCACCAACTTTCCTACTACTAACGATTACTACGATATTATCCCATTGACTACTGCACACTCATTAACCCTTATCCTCGAGTTGCATCCGGGCCTTGATAAGTGATGACTCCTACGTAAAAAAATGTTTACTCTATTATCGGTTATACACTTCAATTTATCTCAGTACTTAACAATAATCTCCCAACTTAATCTACTTTCGATATACTAGTAGATACATATATATGATGTGCATGCCTTCGTAGGCGTGAGTATATATGTAGAATGCTCTCTTAACTCTCTACTTATACTTTTCCTTTAGATGAATACTTACATTTCAGCTCGGCTTTACCCGGGTGATTGGAGATCTATGTTGAGCCCCCCCCCAAAAAAAAACATAAACAAAGCGGTCAATTTTTTAAAACTTTGACCCCTATTATGACCCCTTAACATTTATTGTTTTAGACTCAAATCAAGTTATTAAGTTCGATTCATGTCCATGGAATGTACATCTAAAATTTCATGTGTGTAGACCCAAAATTATCGGAGGAGTTTGGTATAGTTCTCAAAGGACAAATCGTTGAACCTTGACCCCTTTACAGCCGAATTCCCAAATCTCAGTACACTGTATATCAAATTTCGAGTCTGTAGACTGAAAATTGACAGAGTTATTCTGTAGGGAAATGTACACAGACGCACACACAGACGCACACACAGACAGACAGACAGACACTTTCACTTTTATAGATATATAGATTACTGTATTTTACACAACCTACAGGTTGTTCAAAACTTATAAAAATTTGCCAATTTTGACCCCTATTATGACTCCTTAACATTTATTGTTTTGGGCTCAAATCGAGTTATTAAGTTAGATCTATGTCCAAGGAGCCTATATCAAAAATTTCAAGTGTTTAGACCCAAAATTCTCGGAGGAATTTGGTAGAGTTCTCAAAGGTCAAATCGTTGAACTTTGACCCCTTAACAGCCAAATTTCTGGCCAAAAACCGATCACATCGATTTGTCCAAATCTCAGTACCCTGTATATTAAATTTCGAGTCTGTAGACTGAAAATTAACAGAGTTATTGTGAAGGAAAATGTACACAGACACACAGACAGGCAGACAGACAGACACACAGACACGTTCACTTTTATAGATATATAAATAACTTATACATGTGTGGTGAAAATTGTAATAAAATATTCTGAGCTTAATATGTATTATTTTAATTTAACAATATTTTTAATCAATCTTATGACTAAACTAACCGTAATTAATTGTTGACATTCTCTCGTTGAATAGCATAATCAATTTCTCATTAATTTTAAATGTTTTTACCTATGTTTTATCTGTACATCTTTAGACTAACCCAACTATCTTAATATATTAGTTTAAAATATGAAGATATATTAGTTAAAAAATATGAAGATATATTAGTTAAAAAAAATATGAAGATACATAAATTATGAACTAAACTCATATTAATATAACCCCTCCAAAATTTTAATTAATGTTTATAATGTTTTTATATTTGTTACTTCTTATAATATATTTAGATCTATCCATTATATATAATTTAACTGTGATAATGTAGGTATTAATAACCTTAATTAATGAGAATGAATATTAAAAACGTCTATGAATTAGATATGAAATAGATGTAGTGTTAATTAATTTTTATATGATCTGGACTATTTTATTTGGACTATTTATAAATTTATTATGCCCCCGTGTTGCAATCAAGTGGCTGCTGGTAAACCCTAGGAGTGGTAGTAGAACTCTACGCCGGCTGACATGTTCAAAGAGACCCAGGTTTAGCTTTAGAAGAAATGGTACAACTTTGTACCCTTCTTTTACTTCCCCCTCCTCCTTCAATCTGAACCCACTGGACTACTTCGTTTGGTCAAACGTCGAGAACATCACCAACATTGACTTCCCGCAACACCAAAACCAGCCTGATCACCGCCATCCACCGAGTATTCGCCGAGTATTCGCCGAGTATTCGCCGAGATCCGTCCGGCGTTTGTGGAAAAGGCATGCTCCCAGTTCCAGACCAGTATTGAGGTGGTGATTAAAGCTGAAAGCGGCTACATTTAATAGATATCAGGTCTACTACATAATCAATAGGGCTATGACAACAGCATATTCCTTTCATTGTTTTGACTCTAGTTTATATCCGACACAGACACAATTAATCAACCGAGAACCACATCACTCTATATAAAGGCATATAAGATATCAACGGATACGTACTAGACAGTCAAAACAATAAAAAACTATATGCATACATACATATGTGTGTAGTTATCAATGCTATTAAATTTAGATTCTTATAATAAAATTTAAAGTCGTATTCAAATTATTTATGATAAATGAAACTAACCGAATATTGTTTGGAATATATGTGCTCGTTACGATAGAAGCCGAGTTCCCACCGGCGTTTGTAGAAAAGGCATGCTCCTAGTTCCAGACCAGTATTGAGGCGGTAATAAAGCTGAAAGCAGCTACATTTAATAGATGTTAGATCTACTACAAAACCAATAGGGCTATGACAACAGCATATTATTTTCATTGTTTTGACTCTCGAATATATATCCGACAGTTGGATACAGTTAATCAACCGAGAAACACACCACTCTATATAAAAGCATATAAGATATCAACGGATATATACTCGAGAGTCAAAACAATAAAAAGAATATGCTGTTGTCCTAGCTCCAATAATCAAGTTATCTGAATTGATTTCGTCAATAAAAATTTTTTTAAATAAAATGTTGTTTGCTTTAGAGCGACAAATTCATCGTTCCACGCTGTATTTCAAAACCTAAAAACAAAGAACAGAAATGTTTTAGTTTTTTTAAGTCGAAATACATAGCGAGAGAGAGAGAATGAGAGGGAGAGAGAGGTGGGGGGTGAATGCAAATTAGATTTTGATTGAATCTGTTTATTGCAAAATTAAACATGGAAGCATAAAAGTGTGCATTATATTTTATTTGAATGCAAGTTTTTTTGTTTTTTTTTTAATTTATGATTATCAAACATATTTTCCGGGAGATGTTTAGAAGTTTGTGAAAAACATCTTTCAAAACGCAATCGATTTAAGTAATTCATTAACACGATTTGTTTTGCCCAGAATAGACAGACGGCAAGTTCTTCGCAAAGACAAGCTGTGCTACTTGCGAAAACAGTCTTATGATCTCAGCTAATCTCTCACTGTACGTATATATCTATCCACCTACGTTATCTTTTAGAGAGCCGTTTATCATAACATGATCATCTAATATATAAATTAAAGTATCGGCGCTTCTACAGAATTGGGACGAGATTGTCCAGTCGATAAATTGAGTTTTCAAATTAAAAAAAAAACAATGGTTTCAACTATTCTTATCCCTGAGTGGCTTCCGGGCCTTGATAAGTGATGACCACCGTGTAAAAAAAAACTAATTTTTTTTCAATTCTAATTAGTTACAATGGTAGCTTCCAAGTTATGCAGTCGACATTACCTGAATTTTATTGAATTAATAAAAAAAACAACTTCAATCATGGTAGAAGGTGAACAATTGCCACCATCTTGTTTAATTCGAAACAGAAAATCATCTTCCTGCTGAACGCTCCAGTGTCTTACGATCGCTTTCATCAAATTCTGTTTTTATTTTCTTTAAAAAATAATTGTCTACCTTATCGATTTTCATAATTTTTGGATATAATCTTCTTAAAAATAAGAGGAATACGTGGATACCATTGTTTTATTGTGAAATTCAGTTTTATGATTTCCGAAATTTCGTTACAATAATGTAGAAGTGCCAAACTATGGTTATTGGTAGTATTTCACTATATATAAATGTTACATGATAAGGGTTGTCCCCTTTTCATGTAAGTATAAAAATAGAGAGATTTAGTTAAAATGAAAATGAAATAGAATAGACGAAATTCGAACCTCGTAAATTAGGTTTAGAAATAGATTACGAGAGAAAATTAGAAAATGGAATGTAAAACAAACCATTGTTTAGCTTAGAGATAAAATAGTTTCAAGAAAAGAATGTACGTTGACAATTCTGTTATGAAAAATTCAATGGAGGAATGCAACTATAGAATAATTTAATAAACATGTTTTTAACATATTGGAAATATAGGTTACTGGGAATATAGGCTAAAATTCCTTTTGTAAACAAAGGAAAAAGTTTTGGACACGCATGTCCAGAACACGTGAAAGAAGACACATGTTTTAACATGTGTATGACGTCATTGAAAATGGGAAGTTCTAGATATAGTTAGAAACTTGAGAGAAACTAGGAGAAACTCAGAGAGAGTCTGAGGACGACAGACGACAGTCCAGACATGGACATTCGAACGTCTAGAAGCGAGACGGTCACTTTTGAAACTTATAATGAAGCTTTGAATTCTTGATGAGAAAACCACGACCGGTCGGGAGAAGAAATAAACCCATCATGTGTTTTTATAAACGTCGTCTTTGTGTTGTAATTCTACCAAAAGGTAAAGTGAAAATTGTTATATATGTCTTATGTATATCATGTGGTTTAAAATGTCTTGACATACACATCTCATATCTACAATGTGAACTCTACATCTCATATCTACACTTCTAAGAATGAACATTTTAATATATATGAATCTTTATAACACGAACAATATCTCTCTTACAACATCCCTCTCTCTAAAACTCATCAACGTCTCTCTCTAAGATACAACAACATCACTTGTAATAAAACATCTCTCCCTAAGACACAACGACAAACTCTAATAAAACTCTCTCCTAATAAGACTCTAAGACTTCCACTATTAATAACAACAAGAACAATAATAATAATGAAAACCTATATAGCATAAAAACTTTAATTTTATATGGTCCTGGATATGACCTTAAACTATATCCGGTGATGAGGCCCCAGCTTGTGGGCTTTGAGGAGTGTGGAGCCACCCTTTAATTACCATTGCTCCCAGGTCCACTCTGACCCGGAGTGGTAGTACCTGTAAGGGTCCCAACTATGGGTTAAATAGAAACAGACTTGAAAACAAATATATTCTATTAAAAAAAAGTCTTCAAAATCCTTGGATTCGGCATTAAATAACCCGAAAACGGTTGATATGCCGTAAAACGAAAACAACCAAACAACCATTTAATTTTATATAACAATATATTATGTAATAGAAAAATAGCAAAGCTAATTTCGATATTACTATGGGTTCTTTTGATCTGGTACATTTAATGTCTTCTTCACCATGTTTACTTTTCATTATTTAACTACTTGTTGTGGTGTTAGTGGTCTAATAAATGACAAGAAAGACACAGAACCAATTAAATAAATATGTATTAACAAAATACATCAAAAACAGGAATCGAATAATATTTTTGCTCCTGGCAGGACTAATGGTGAACGACCATCCGCTTTGCGTGTCTGTCTCCGGCGGAATGTCATAAATAATCTTTAATAAATAATAAATAATGTTTCTTTAAATACCAGTCAATGCCAATGAACCTTTAACTGTACATTGAACGGATACCATAATATTTAATTCGCTACACATTGCAATAAAAAATGTTATGTAAAATGTCAGCCAGATTTACCAAAATGTTTCCAAGAGAAACTCGAACAGACACATATAGAGTAAAACAAAACATACACACTTATATATATATATATATGTGTGTGTGTGTGTGTGTGTGTGTGTGTGTGTGTGTGTGTGTGTGTGAAGGAAGTTTAAATTTTGCAAACCAATGAAAGCTAGGCAGTAGGCAAAAATTTACACTAGGCGTTGTGTTCAAATAGCATTTTCCCTCGAACTGCGAGATTTGGGAATTCCCTTCCGGGTCAATGTTTCGCTGAATGTACTGACATGCAGAAGTTCAAGCGTAATGTGCTTTCCAACTCCTTACATAGTACCTCTCTAAATTTGGTCCTAAGTAGTAGATCAATATGGTACAAATCCTCTCATTGCAAAAAATAATTGGGGAAATCACATTCTGCAATAAAACTGCAACTCCTATCTTTGTGAACTTCAGCAAAGCTTTCAACTCAGTCAACCGTGAGATTATGTTCGAAATTCTTGAACACTATTGCATACCAGTAGAAATAATTGAAGCAACGAAAGTGTTGTATAAAACACAAATACCACTGCCCTTGCCCCAGATGGTGAAACAGAACCTTTTGACATTCTGGCTGGTATTCTCGAAGATTATACACTTTTTATTATTACAATAGAATTCATCATGCGCGTATATCTGCGGATACAATTAATGACAATAGACTGATGTATAAACCGATAAGAAGCTCACGTAATCCTGCACTTTACATCAATGATGCTGATTTTGTTGATGACTGCTGTCTGACAACCTCATTAGCGCCCAGGCACTCCTATCTTCTCTTGAATCAGCAACAAACTGTACAGGGCTTCACCTGAATGCTACCAAGACTTAATGCATGCCAATTAACATTTGCAACAATCACAAAGTAAAAATAAACTCACAAACAACATCTTCAAATGTGTTGAAGACTACAAGTATCTAAAATCACACATAAGGAACTCCGAGAAAAACTTTAACATTAGAAAGGGCATGACATGGACTGCCTGTAATAAAATGGATAAGATCTGGAAATTCAATCTTGCTTGCAAATTCAAAATCCAATTTTCCGCGTACTTAATGAGCCAATCTTACTCTATGGATCTGAAACTTGGATTCTTTCAGCAAAATAACAGCGTCGTTTGGATAGACGTTACACACGTTTTTTTTAGATGAGTACTCAATATCTCATGGCGAAACCACCCAACTCTATAAATAATATATGGAGACTTACCGAGAGTATCAACCTCAGTTTGCAAGAGACGTGTTAAATTTGTCAGGCATTGTGCACGTGCCACAAAGAACGTGTTTCATCATTTGTTCTGGAAAGGCACCCACCGTATCACAATCGATCACGAAAGGTAAGTTTTTCAGATAGGATATAACGAGATACATTTATCTATAAGGGAGATTTTTTCGGGTACTATGGCAGATAGGGAATATTGGAAGGGTGTAGTGAGTTCAATCTCGGCTGAGGCCGCAAGATGATGATGATGATGATGATGATGATGATGATGATGATGATGATGTATTGTTTGGTGTGACAATAACAGTAAAAAAAAAGTAAAATCCTAATAATCAGACTTATCTTAATTTATTTCAACCTGTTATTCAAAAGTAAATCTTTGTTATTGCTTTAAAATTTCCACATCTGATAGTCTTGTAACTAAACTAGTTTAAAGCATCCTCTTTTTTTATGACATATACAGGGTGGCCCACTTAAAAGTAGCCCATAAATATTTAGTAGAGAGACGATCCATTATTTTATTGTTTAAATTTCACGTAGCATTGTTAAAATTACATGTAGCGGTGTTTAAATTACATGAAGCATTATTTAAATTACATCAAGCATTATTAAAATTACATGTAGCATTGTAAAATTACATGTAGCATTTTTAAAATACATGTAGCATTGTTAAAATTACATGTAGCATTGTTTTAATTACATGTAGCATTGTTAAAATTACATGAAGCATTGTTTAAATTATATGAAGCATTGTTTAAATTACATGAAGCATTATCAAAATTACATGTAGCATTGTTAAAATTACGTCGCATTGTTTCAATTTCATGTAGCATTGTTTACATAACATGTACCATTGTTAAAATTACATGAAACATTGTTTAAATTACATGTAGCATTGTTTAAATTACATGTAGCATTGTTTAAATTACATGTAGCATTGTTTAAATTACATGAAGCATTGTTTTAATTAAATGAAGCATTGTTTAAAATGCATGTAGCGTTGGTTAAATTACATGAAGCATTGTTTAAATTATATGTTGCATTGTTTTCATTACATGTAGCATTGTTAAAATTATATGTAGCATTGTTTAAATTACACGAAGCATTGTTAAAATTACATGGAGCATTGTTTAAATAATATATAGCATTGTTTACATTATATGTATCATTGCATACATAACATGTAGCATTGTTTAAATTACATGTAGCATTGTTTACATTACATGTATCATTGTTTAAATTATATGAAGATTTGTTTAAATTATGTGTAGTATTGTTTAAATTATATGTAGCATTATTTAAAATACATGAAGCATTATTTAAATTACATGAAGCATTGTTAAAATATATGAAGCATTGTTTAGATTATATGAAGCATTGTTTAAATTATATGTAGCATTGTTTAAATTATATGTAGCATCGTTTAAATTACATGTAGCATTATTTAAATTACATGTATCATTGTTTTAATTACATGTAGAATTGCTTAAATCACATGTAGTATTGTTTTAATTACATGAAGCATTGTTCTAATTACATGTAGCATTGTTTAAATTATATGTATAATTGTTTACATTACATGTAGCATTGTTTAAATTACATGTAGCGATGTTTAAATTATTTGTTGCATTGTTTTCATTACATGTAGCATTGTTTTCATTACATGTAGCATTGTTTAAATTATATGTAGTATTGTTAAAATTACATGAAGCATTGTTTAAATTATATGTAGCATTGTTTAAATTATATGTATCATTGCATACATGACATGTAGCATTGTTTAAATTACATGTAGCATTGTTTACATTACATGTATCATTGTTTAAATTATATGAAGCATTGTTTAAATTATATGTAGCATTGTTTAAATTATATGTAGCATTATTTAAATTACATGTAGCATTATTTAAATTACATAAAACATTGTTAAAATTACATGAAGCATTGTTTAAATTATATGAAGCATTGTTTAAATTATATGTAGCATTGTTTAAATTATATGTCGCATTGTTTAAATTACATGTAGCATTATTTAAATTACATGAAGCATTGTTTAAATTATATGAAGCATTGTTTAAATTATATGTAGCATTGTTTAAATTATATGTAGCATTATTTAAATTACTTTAAGCATTGTTAAAATTACATGAAGCATTATTTAAATTATATGAAGCATTGTTTAAATTACATGTAGCATTATTTAAATTACATGAAGCATTGTTAAAATATATGAAGCATTGTTTAAATTATATGAAGCATTGTTTAAATTATATGTAGCATTGTTTAAATTACATGTAGCATCGTTTAAATTACATGTAGCATTATTTAAATTACATGTATCATTGTTTTAATTACATGTAGAATTGCTTAAATCACATGTAGTATTGTTTTAATTACATGAAGCATTGTTCTAATTACATGTAGCATTGTTTAAATTATATGTATAATTGTTTACATTACATGTAGCATTGTTTAAATTACATGTAGCGATGTTTAAATTATTTGTTGCATTGTTTTCATTACATGTAGCATTGTTTTCATTACATGTAGCATTGTTTAAATTATATGTAGCATTGTTAAAATAACATGAAGCATTGTTTAAATTATATGTAGCATTGTTTAAATTATATGTATCATTGCATACATGACATGTAGCATTGTTTAAATTACATGTAGCATTGTTTACATTACATGTATCATTGTTTAAATTATATGAAGCATTGTTTAAATTTTATGTAGCATTGTTTAAATTATATGTAGCATTATTTAAATTACATGTAGCATTATTTAAATTACATAAAACATTGTTAAAATTACATGAAGCATTATTTAAATCATATGAAGCATTGTTTAAATTATATGTAGCATTGTTTAAATTATATGTAGCATTGTTTAAATTATATGTATCCTTGTTTTCATTACATGTAGCATTGTTTAAATAACATGTAGCATTGTTTAAATTATATTTTGCATTGTTTAAATTATATGTTGCATTGTTTAAATTATATGTTGCATTGTTTAAATTATATGTATCATTGTTTAAATTATATTTTGCATTGTTTAAATTACATGTAGCATTGTTTAAATTATATGTATCATTGCTTTCATTACATGTAGCATTGTTTAAATTATATGTATCATTGTTTCCATTACATGTAGCATTGTTTAAATTATATGTTGCATTGTTTCCATTACATGTAGCATTGTTTAAATTATATGTATCATTGTTTACATTACATGTAGCATTGTTTAAATTATATGTAGCATTGTTTAAATTATATGTAGCATTGTTTAAATTATAAGTAGTGTTATAAAACGCACCGGAAGTGCTTCTCGTGTACATCGATGTATTTCTTAGCACGTTTAACAACGTTTGCAGATACTGCCTGTAGATCATCCTCGGTTATTCTCCTAATAGCGTTGGTAATGTTCTCCTTTAGGTGATCTAGATTGTGAGGATTATTGGCATAAACTTTTTTGTTTTAAAATCCCCCAATGATAAAAATCACATGATGACAAGTCCGGAGGACGTAGTGGCCATAACCCTTTGCTTATTGTTCTGACAGGCTTCTACAAATCACTATTGTCTGTTGCAGTGAAAACACCTTACTTAAAAAAAAAAAAATAAGTGTTGATTTTAAGAAATTAGGAAGCTTAAACTGAAAAAAAAATATTAATTAGAGAAAGATAAGAGAGATGGGGCTACTTTGAAGTTGGCCACTCTGTATATTCAATCATAAGCTTGATTCCCTCATATTCAAAATCTGACCTTGATATTCTAGCTTGGTTTATTTATACATATGGAGTGTGCATATATATATATATATATATATATATATATATATATATATATATATATATATATATATATAGTAGAAATGGTAATTAATAAAAACTGAAGAAAGTGCTCAATACTGTTGTAGACCAAATATGCGTTTTATTTTTTATTACCGTATCTTTCTGTTCAGTTACATTACTGTTTCAACTACCCGGCCGTTTTTTGGGGGTTTTTTTGCCGTCTGTAGCTACCTCAGACTTTTACAGAAATGTTCGTTATTATGGGATGAAAGAGTGAAAGAGTGAATGAGGTCAGGGGAGGGGTGCGAGGAGGGCAGAAGAAAGGGAGCAAGGGAACAAGGGGGAAGGTGGGAGGGAGCGCTTGGTATGTCGGTAATGTTTTAGTTTTGGAGTTTAAGGAACTTGTGGGGGAGGGTCTGGGAAGTTCATTTCTGGTGTGGCTGAGGGCATAGGGATACATGGAGGAGGAAGGGGAATATGTGGGGGTGGGGGGAGGGGTACTTTAAAATTCGAGTCTTAATGCTAAAGTTTTTGGCGTCCTGTTGGTGAGATGATTTCTTGGTAAGTATGTGTTGACCTGTTGGGTGTTCGCTTATGTTTGGAAGCGGGGGGGCTATGATTCGGTTTATTTATTTAGTTTTTAGTTATATGAACATGTATATATCTGTATACGTATGCACTTACCTCTATATATATATATATATATTATTATTATTGTTATTATTATTATTATATACATATATAGTGGGTCTATACATATATATGTATATATATATATATATATATGTGTGTGTGTGTGTGTGTGTGTGTGTGTGTGTGTGTGTGTGTGTGTGTGTGTGTGTGTGTGTGTGTGTGCGTGTATTTATTAGTATCTTGTTTGTGTGTATAATTTGGATGCAGTCTATTTTTGATCCAAACAAGTTTATTACACCCAGGAATTTGATTCTCTGAATCAATCATAAAGTTTATTTCCCGCTCCAAACCTCTATTCGTAATGCGCCCATTCAGTGGCTAGTCATAGCTAACCTCAATTTTCAACACTTTCCCCATCGTCACAACCTGCAAACCTTCGCAACGTTAATCACTTTTACAATCCTGCAGATGAAAATTTCATCGCGAAAGACTATCCCAGATTTAATGTTAATGTTAGCGTTTCAACCTCCAACTAATTTCTTTTAACCTTTCAACATATATAATTTCTATGCAATGGATTTTCTCATGCAAGAATTGTAGATTTATGTGATTTGGATTTCTCGTGTTAACAGATGGATATTCAATCATTGGATTTACTGATAATACCATCGGATTTACTGACAATACCATCGGATTTATTGATAATATCATCGGATTTACTGATAATACCATCGGATTTACTGATAATACCATCAAATTTATTGATAATACCACCGAATTTACTGATAATACCATCAGATTTACTGATAATACCATCGAATTTATGGATAATACCATCGGATTTACTGATAATACTATTGGATTTACTGATAATACCATTGGATTTACTGATAATACCATTCAAGTTCTAACCATTTCCAGTGTTGGATTCTATTTTTAATCTTAATTCATTGACTTTAAGTTGATTATTCATTTTGATCCATTGTTTTCTATATTATATGTTAAATATTTGCATACTATCAAGTTTCTAAACCACGTGATAACTAGAAAAATTATAACTAGTCTATATAAATGCTATTTTGTAAACTGCTTTTTTTTTCTGTAAGGATAAGCGCTATTCATTGAAACTCCATGTACATATTCCTTGTTTCACATAATAAATATTGTAGATTCCAACTTGAAAACATTTAACTTCCTTTATGTAGCGATGCTTTACCTTTTCATCTGGTTAGCATTTTCATCTGGTTAGCATTTTCATCTGGTTAGCATTTTCATCTGGTTAGCATTGCTATTAATAGTTATAGATACTCCTTAAATATCCAAAATTCTTCATTTTGTTGAGAAAATATATATATATATATACATATATATATATATATATATATATATATATATATATATATATATGTATGTGTAAATTTATTTGGTAAAACTGGTAATTAGTAAAAACCTGAAGAGAGTGCTCAATACTATTGCAGAGTAAATATGTGTTTTATTTTTTTATTACCGTTTTATCTGTTTGGTTACATATGTTTCAGATGTTGGACCATGTTTACGATCCAACAGCCTCGTCAGACCTTACAGAAGTGGTTGTTAGTATTAGGAAGAAGTGTTTTAGAAGAAATACGAAAAAAGAAATATAATGAATATATATATATGTGTGTATGTGTATATGTGTCAGTATATATTTGTGAGTGTATATATGTGTATAAGAGTTGTGTGTATGTATATGCATGTCTGCATATGGATCCATGTATGTCTGCATATACATTGTTTATATATATATATATATGTGTGTGTGTGTGTGTGTGTGCGTATGTGTCTGTATATGGATGTGTAAAAATGTACATATATCTGTATATGTATGTATGCGTATTTGCGCGTGCGTTAACGTATGTATTATAAAAAATCACTGTAAACTGAAATGGACAAGTCGACGTATAGCGACTACGAAAATTTTTAATGAACCCTGTACCTGTCAAAAGACATGGCATCTACACTAACCCTTCCCTCTCTCTCCCCCTCTTTCCTTCTCGCTCTCCTTCTCTCTCTCTCTCTCTCTCTCTCTCTCTCTCATGTACTTTATATACCTTACGGATCAAGCAAAAGGCAGTCAAAATTTAAAACCTAAAAATTGAAACTTCCCCCTCCTCTCTTACCCCCTCCCTTTTTCTTTTCTTTACAATACTCTCTCCACCTTCCCTCCCTATATCCATATATCTCCACCCACGCCTACCTGAATCTGCTACCCCCACACACAATACAATCTAATGTATCTTAACCCTCAAAACTGAAATATTGTCGATACCCGTCTCCCTCCCCCCTTATTATCTCCTACCTCCACTCCCCTTTTTTTCTTTTCTTGTATTTCTTCTAAAACACTTCTTTCCAATAGTAACAACCACTTCTGAAAGGTCTGACGAGGCTGTTGGATCGTAAACATGATCCAACATCTGAAACATATGTAACAAAACAGATAAAACGGCAATAACAAAATAAAACATTTATATGTATAGATGGAATATATATATATATATATATATATATATATATATATATATATATATATACTAGCAGGTACCCGTGGTTGACTGGGTTCAAAAACAGCCTACAGAAAATGGACTCTGATTGATGAAAGTATGATAAGTTATGAAAATAAGGGGATTCTAAATAGATAGGTTTTGATCCTAAAAAAATTTACCCTAAGCAAAATATGATGAAAGTAAAGATAATTTTCGTGAAAATATATTTTTATAACAACTTTGTTTCCATTCGTAGCAAAGAGTGACCAACAAAATTATGTTTCCTTACAAAGAGAAAATGTTATATATATAATGATATAAATATACAAGAAATAAATGTTACCATAGTCAATAAAAGTTACTTTTATGGTAGAAAAGTTCATTGGTTTGTATTTTTAAGTAGTTTGTATTTTTTTTAACTCACGAACTGGTTTTAAAAAAATCAAAATGTCAGCGACTTTGAAATAGAGAGCCCCGTTTTCAATTTGAAGGAGGGGCACCTGAACATTCTGTGTTAACAATTTAAGAGAGTTTCGTTAATGTAAGGAATATTTATAAACATATTTTTGATGTTTTCCGTTATTTTGTGCTTGAGGAATATTCGATTATGGCATCTGTAGTTTATATAAAATCCATTTAAGTAGTTATCGCCTCAAATTTCGTTTTAATTTCGGTTCCCTAAATTATTTCAAGTAAAGAGCATTAAAAACTATTTTAAAACAAAAAAAAACATGAACTGAACTTTTATTGACTCTGGTAACATTTATTTCTTGTATATTTATTTTTTCGGGTAGTCGTTTGTTGGCTTTTTTGCTAAACACTCTTACTAAATAATATCTACGAAATATCGAAAAACAAAGAAACAAAAAGAATTTTGAAAAATAATGAAGCTTACTTTAGTAAAATAATCCGAAACAGCAAAATGGGATATTAAAAAAGTAAACACGTAATTACTTTAGTCTTTTTAAAGCAAAGAATCGATATAAATATGAATAAGAAGAAAATGGCGCCCTTTTCAAGCAGAACAGCTTCGTTTCAATTTTACAGTACTGAACGGTGTAGTATTGCGCCGTGGGATTCAGGTTGTACTATTGTAATGTAAAGAACACGCGGAAAGGATTGTAATCAACTGAATTCCTTCTAGTACACTGACAAAAAAAGCTTAAACAGATATATAAATAAAAAATAAAAAGGTTATGTAAATGTTTTTAAAACAACACGTAATCACGTGAGCAGGATATTTTTCCTTCTTTTGACACGATAACAAGTAACGTTCTTATATTTTATTATTTATCTATTTATCTATTTTCAACAGAGTGCCATGTGTAAGTTGAGAAGGAAAAAACAGAATTATGCAAAATTGTCTAAAGTTCCGACTTTTCTTTTTGGCTTTCACTTTAATAAGAACGTGAATTTATGAGGTGAATTTATTCGATACAATATGATAAAACTAAAAAAAATAAATAACAGCTAATGTGAATTAAATTAAA
>NC_136512.1:75118233-75278233 GCF_053919585.1 Euprymna scolopes | reverse complement strand
TTTAAAATTGTTATTTGTCATTCCTATGTAATATTTTTTTTTTCATTCGGATTTTCCTTAGTAGAAATAGTTGCTTGGTACACTACAGAAGTAATTTGACAATTTCCTTTAAGAGGGCATTTTGATTTAATTCTACAGTTACAACTTTCGGTAGCAATGGGTGTGCTATTTTTGTTTAATATTTTGTTATTATGTTTTTTAATTATTTTTTCAAGGTTTTCATTACAGCTATAACTAAGTTTTATTGTATTTTTATTGAAAATTTTATGTAGTATATTATTAATAGGGAAGTGCTTTTTAATTAAGTTTAAGAATTTCATTCCTAGATTTGTTTTAAGTTTCAGATTAAAAGGGGGATTGTACCACAGGATTTTTCTCTTACGGTTTCTATTTGTATTTGTGTTTGGGTGTGTTGGTTCTATGAACTCAATTTGGGTGTTTTTGTATCCACTATCCTTAAGGGCCCTGTTATAGAAATATTTATGTTTATTAAATGTTTCAAGATTGGAAGAATTGTCACTGATTCTTTTACTACTGGATTTGGGGATATGCCTAATGATAGATTTTGGGTGATTTGATAGGGGGTGTACATAAATTGGGTTTGCGTTTTCCTTCCTATATGGTTGGTAGATGCCTTTCCTTAAATCAAAGTTCACATCCAAAAAATTTACAGTTTTAACATCTGATATAATATCCACTTTTAATTTAATTCTACGGAATTCATTTAAGATAATCTTTTTGGTTCTTTCACATTTAGGGCCGTTGGATTCCTTGATGATCATCAGTCCATCATCACGATACAAGCCTATATCCATGACATTGATGTCTTTGGTTAAGTTGTATAGTATGAATAGACATACTAAGTCTGTCATTTCAGCCGAATCCAAAGACCCCATGGAAATGTCAAACAGGTCATTTTGATCTTTTTTCAACCACTGATCATTTCCACTAATTAATGTAGTATTTCTACATGTCCGTATAATTTCAATTTCAGTGTCTTTTATATCAGACAGGAGTTTAGCAAACTCCATCACCTCTTCGAATAGTTCCTTAGATATGGAGGGATAGTAATTCACAATATCGAATTGTAAGAAAGTACAATTCTTTTTATTATGTATATTGGAAAACCATTTAATGGTATCCGCTGTGTTAATCCATAGATTTAGCTTATATGTTGATTTAATTTGATAGTTAACTCTTTCTAGTATATTTTTACTTAATTTACCAATTTCGGGTTTCGTAGGATTAATTAATCTAGTTGTAGGTTTATTGTCAAAATTTATCTTATGGTCTTTAAGCAAAATATATGACTGTTTTTTTTTGTAAAATTCCCACTCTATTACTAATTTTTAGTCTGTCAGTTATTTCTTTACTATCCTTGTCAATTTTTTTGCAAATATCTATATTTGATTTTTTGTAATTTTTTGTAATATTTTCTTTAATAAGCTTGTTATATTCATGTGTAGTTAGTTTGTAGAAATTTTGCGTCTTATCTGCTTTAACGTAAAGGTAATCCGAGGTGTTGATTTTCTTAATGGTAAAATCCAACTGTTTTTGAAAATGATTCTTTTTCCTATGGAAAGACAGGCCTCTAATAAGATCCATAATGTCTGCTTCAAAAGCATCCAATTGGTCGATATGTGGTGCCGAATCTCGATTTTTGAAACCATGGTAATCCTTATTCTTGTTGTCATTTGAATTTCTCAGGAAGAAAAAAGCTTTCCACTTCATTCTCCTAAGTAGCTCCTCAGTTTTTAGAAGGAGGGTCATCTGGTAATTCCGATTGGTGGTGGTAGGAATATTTTTCAGGGATGTTTGGAAGTTAATTTTCTCCATGTTTAGGTAAAAACAAATCCAGCGTATAATAGTGCTCAACAGTAATGGAGCGACGATACTCGGGGTTTTTTTTATATTCAAAAGTAATGGACTAATGAATTCAACGAGGTTGTTAGATAGTGCTCAATAAAAAGAGCTGATAATACTAGTTTATTGTTATATAAACATGCTCACATCCCGCTGCTACAAATAGCCACTTGTTTCAATCAAACAACAGATATCATCAGGCAGCGACTTGACTATTCAAAAGTTCAATGAATAATGGATTTTTATTTTAGGTAGGAACTCTTTAGAAGTTGGAGTTAAAAAAACTTAAAACACAGGACTTTAATTAAATAAAAAAGTAAAAAGGGAGAGGCAATTTAAATAAAGTTAAAAAATTACAATGGGGAGAGAGTGATTGAGAAGAGAAAAAAGGAATAGAGACAGAAATAGAGAAAGAAAATATAGAGAAAACAAAATAGAGAGAAAAAGAAGAGAGAAAATATATATATATATATATATATACATATATATATATATATACATATACATATATATATATGATATGGAGAAGAAAAGAAAAAAGAAATAAATGGTTATAATAAAGAGAATAAGAACTAGAAGGAAAAGGAAAGAATAATGAGATCTAGTTAAATAGGGAAAGAGAGAAAGTAAGAATTTGACAGTGTATAGAAAAAGAAAAAGAAAAAGAAAAAAAACCTGCGTGTCAACCAATTTATGAACAATTATACAATTCAGTAATGAAACATATTATTACAAATACAAACAGAAGATACAATCCAAGCGTCAGAAATGAACGTGTCAAAAAAGGCAGGGAATGTATTCGGCTAGCATATTTATCCTCTTACATACGTCCACGAGTAAAATCAACGCAATTCAAACATACGTCTACCATTAATTAGGCCCTTTATGCTAAATGATATAAGTTTAAAGTTTTCGCGTTTTTATTAGATAAATATATGAATAAAAGAAGAAAATAATGATAAAACAATATTAAAATTATTATTAATAACAATAAACATAATAGTGATAATAATAATAATAATAATAATAATAATAATAATAATAATAATAATAATAAAAACAGAATAAAATTAATATTTATTATCTTTTTAATATAACATATTTAGCCATAAGAGGGGATTAAATAAATTAAATAGGTCCAATAATTATAAATAAAAAACTACTAATATTTATGTATATAAAAAAAGAATACAATACAAATATATATATATACACACATTCACATATATATACCCAAATATACACACACATACACACACATATATATATATACATATATATATATATATATACATATACATGCACATAAGTAAAGGTGTAACTATACTATTAAGTTGGAAGTTTAAGCTATTTAAGTATAGATATAAAGTCATATTAAATCACAAAATAATACATTCAATACCAGATTACTAATAACACAGATACAAGTACACTTACCTATAAATATATTCAGGCAAAAGAAGTAAATAAATCAACGAAATACTCAAAAATAGCGACGCACAGGTAGATAGTACCCAAATTAAAAATAAGATACATATGTATATACTCACAGAGAACCAACCGACATACTAATAAGCACATATATACATACATATATATACACATACACATATACACACACATATATATATATATACATATATATATATATATAATCTTATGTATACACATACATACAAAAAATACACAAATATATGCACACAATCATATACTAATAAACAACAACGCACACACACATATATACACACATAAATATGTATAATTTACATAAATTATATATATAGAAATACATAAGAATACAAATAATTTGGCAAGGGTACAGATAGATGCATACACACATATAAACATACAAATGGATTGAATAAACATGGGAGGGTATACCAAATAATATAGAAATATATAGATCTAAGTACACACGGTCATAAAATAAATACATAGACACATACATATACACATAGACACACAGGTATATAAGATAGGAGAAGTAAAGAATGAAATCAGGAGAGGAGAAAGTATATTAATAGAATATTAATAAATTATAGAAATCAGTGACAATTTTTAATTTATTTAAATTTTATATCTAAACTAAATTACTTAAAAGATGGGTTTTATAATGTTTGCAATTAATTGAATTTTCGTGCTTCTTATTAAATAATTTATCTCTTTCTCTAAAAGTAAGTATAAATAATTTCTCATAAAGACATAGGTAGCAAGGCGAGTTTAAAGATGAACAGGTTTTCGCTTTCTTTAAAATTTTCCAATTTACTATTGGGGAGTAACCTTGCTCTACTAGTTCATTGTAATATTTAGACAAGGAAGTTCTATTTTTGTACTCATTATTTTCAAAAGAGCACTTGTGACCGGTAAATCTTTCTTTAAATTGTTATTTGTCATTCCTATGTAATATTTTTTTTTCATTCGGATTTTCCTTAGTAGAAATAGTTGCTTGGTACACTACAGAAGTAATTTGACAATTTCCTTTAAGAGGGCATTTTGATTTAATTCTACAGTTACAACTTTCGGTAGCAATGGGTGTGCTATTTTTGTTTAATATTTTGTTATTATGTTTTTTAATTATTTTTTCAAGGTTTTCATTACAGCTATAACTAAGTTTTATTGTATTTTTATTGAAAATTTTATGTAGTATATTATTAATAGGGAAGTGCTTTTTAATTAAGTTTAAGAATTTCATTCCTAGATTTGTTTTAAGTTTCAGATTAAAAGGGGGATTGTACCACAGGATTTTTCTCTTACGGTTTCTATTTGTATTTGTGTTTGGGTGTGTTGGTTCTATGAACTCAATTTGGGTGTTTTTGTATCCACTATCCTTAAGGGCCCTGTTATAGAAATATTTATGTTTATTAAATGTTTCAAGATTGGAAGAATTGTCACTGATTCTTTTACTACTGGATTTGGGGATATGCCTAATGATAGATTTTGGGTGATTTGATAGGGGGTGTACATAAATTGGGTTTGAGTTTTCCTTCCTATATGGTTGGTAGATGCCTTTCCTTAAATCAAAGTTCACATCCAAAAAATTTACAGTTTTAACATCTGATATAATATCCACTTTTAATTTAATTCTACGGAATTCATTTAAGATAATCTTTTTGGTTCTTTCACATTTAGGGCCGTTGGATTCCTTGATGATCATCAGTCCATCATCACGATACAAGCCTATATCCATGACATTGATGTCTTTGGTTAAGTTGTATAGTATGAATAGACCTACTAAGTCTGTCATTTCAGCCGAATCCAAAGACCCCATGGAAATGTCAAACAGGTCATTTTGATCTTTTTTCAACCACTGATCATTTCCACTAATTAATGTAGTATTTCTACATGTCCGTATAATTTCAATTTCAGTGTCTTTTATATCAGACAGGAGTTTAGCAAACTCCATCACCTCTTCGAATAGTTCCTTAGATATGGAGGGATAGTAATTCACAATATCGAATTGTAAGAAAGTACAATTCTTTTTATTATGTATATTGGAAAACCATTTAATGGTATCCGCTGTGTTAATCCATAGATTTAGCTTATATGTTGATTTAATTTGATAGTTAACTCTTTCTAGTATATTTTTACTTAATTTACCAATTTCGGGTTTCGTAGGATTAATTAATCTAGTTGTAGGTTTATTGTCAAAATTTATCTTATGGTCTTTAAGCAAAATATATGACTGTTTATTTTGTAAAATTCCCACTCTATTACTAATTTTAAGTCTGTCAGTTATTTCTTTACTATCCTTGTCAATTTTTTTGCAAATATCTATATTTGATTTTTTGTAATTTTTTGTAATATTTTCTTTAATAAGCTTGTTATATTCATGTGTAGTTAGTTTGTAGAAATTTTGCGTCTTATCTGCTTTAACGTAAAGGTAATCCGAGGTGTTGATTTTCTTAATGGTAAAATCCAACTGTTTTTGAAAATGATTCTTTTTCCTATGGAAAGACAGGCCTCTAATAAGATCCATAATGTCTGCTTCAAAAGCATCCAATTGGTCGATATGTGGTGCCGAATCTCGATTTTTGAAACCATGGTAATCCTTATTCTTGTTGTCATTTGAATTTCTCAAGAAGAAAAAAGCTTTCCACTTCATTCTCCTAAGTAGCTCCTCAGTTTTTAGAAGGAGGGTCATCTGGTAATTCCGATTGGTGGTGGTAGGAATATTTTTCAGGGATGTTTGGAAGTTAATTTTCTCCATGTTTAGGTAAAAACAAATCCAGCGTATAATAGTGCTCAAAAGTAATGGAGCGACGATACTCGGGGTTTTTTTTATATTCAAAAGTAATGGACTAATGAGCTATTTAAGTATAGATTGGATTGTATCTTCTGTTTGTATTTGTAATAATATGTTTCATTACTGAATTGTATAATTGTTCATAAATTGGTTGACACGCAGGTTTTTTTCTTTTTCTTTTTCTTTTTCTATACACTGTCAAATTCTTACTTTCTCTCTTTCCCTATTTAACTAGATCTCATTATTCTTTCCTTTTCCTTCTAGTTCTTATTCTCTTTATTATAACCATTTATTTCTTTTTTCTTTTCTTCTCCATATCATATATATATATGTATATGTATATATATATATATATGTATATATATATATATATATATATTTTCTCTCTTCTTTTTCTCTCTATTTTGTTTTCTCTATATTTTCTTTCTCTATTTCTGTCTCTATTCCTTTTTTCTCTTCTCAATCACTCTCTCCCCATTGTAATTTTTTAACTTTATTTAAATTGCCTCTCCCTTTTTACTTTTTTATTTAATTAAAGTCCTGTGTTTTAAGTTTTTTTAACTCCAACTTCTAAAGAGTTCCTACCTAAAATAAAAATCCATTATTCATTGAACTTTTGAATAGTCAAGTCGCTGCCTGATGATATCTGTTGTTTGATTGAAACAAGTGGCTATTTGTAGCAGCGGGATGTGAGCATGTTTATATAACAATAAACAAGTATTATCAGCTCTTTTTATTGAGCACTATCTAACAACCTCGTTGAATTCATTAGTCCATTACTTTTGAATATAAAAGAAACCCCGAGTATATATATATATATATATATATATATCGTAACCTAAAAAATAAATAAATATATATATATATATATATATATATATATATATATATATATATATATATATATATATATATATATACATCGTTACCTGAAGAAAATATATACATATACATTGAAACCTGAAAAAACGTATCCAGGGTTCTATTATATATATATATATATATATATATATATATATATATATATATATATGTATATATATATATATATATATATATATATATATATATATATAGAGAGAGAGAGAGAGAGAGAGAGAGAGAGAGAGAGAGAACCCTAGATGCGGGTTTTTAAATGTTTCGCTGTGGAATATGATGTTTTTCCGAACCCTGGTTACGGTATTTGCTCCGCTTTACGGTGTTATTTATAATGTTATTTGATTATATACATGTGTATTATATACTGTGTATTATATACATGTGTATTATATACATGTGTATTATATACATGTGTATTATATACATGTGTATTATATACTGTACTGTATGTTGTTTGATGATTTACATTTTTGAAATACATAACTATTTCATTTCCTCACATAAAATTGATATACGAAAGTATAAATTTATGCGTAAAGTTTCAGTATTTACTTCAAAAGTGCTCAATAAATAGGTAGAGCTAGTTAGGAAATTATAAAATATATATATGGCGATTAAGCTACACTGAATATTCCGCATTTCATCCACTCTAGGACTCATCAGGCTTATGTATATATATATATATATATATATATATATATATATATATATATATATATGTATATATATATATATATATCATATCAGTGTAGCTTAGTTTTCTAGTAGTACATCCACTGAAACAACATGTGTCTACCAAAAAGCGCTCAATGAGTTAACAGAGCAGGTATATTATTTTTTTAAAACAAACATTTATGGCCTGCGGGAGAATAAGTAAGGACATGCAGACCAATCCCCTACCCCCTATTCTAAATGAAATACTTCTCTGTGTCCCCTTCATTAATCTAAAATCAGATTCTATTTTTGTAGGTGATATAAGAGAATGAGTGTGTATCTTCAGTTGAAATTTCGAAGGAGTCTCCCTAATAACGGGTGATTACAGAAACATGTATGCACATATGTAGCCATCAATGTTTGTGTAAATAAATTATATATATATATGTGTGTGTGTGTGTGTGTGTGTGTGTGTGTGTGTGTGTGTAGAGAGAGAGAGAAATAAAAGGGGATAAAGGGAGAGATATGAGTAGAGTGAGAAGGAAATTTTCATATTTCCACGAGGACGTCTAGTGTTTCATCTTCTAACTTAGGCTTAGCGCAGAACTTAGGCAAATAATAAATATGGGGCCTGAAATCTGTAAAGAATATAAAATGATTATCGAATTTTGGACCTCGCCCTCGAAAAAACCTGAGGAATAAGTTTAACCGAGGCAAACAGAAAGTAAGCGAAAAGGAAAGTTATGTTAATTTCGGAAACAAAAATATTTCCCTAGTACAGAAATGTTATGTTGGTGTTATAACGAAAAAGTTTGTTTGCTTTTTTTTCTCTTAATTTTTTTTTTTTTAAATTCGACGGAAATATTTACACAAACGGAAATGTTTACTAAAACTCAAAATTAAAATGTATATTTTTAAGTCGACATTTACCAAATTATCTCGATGAATTTGTATTCTGCATGAATTGCGTACGATGCTTAATTAAAACATACACTTATTCAATGCAATCGCTTCCTACGCAGAAAATATCCGGCACTCAGCTAGGATGAAGCTAAAAGTGGATAATTATATTTCATGCTACTAAGAAAGGACGTTTTTCTTTTAACGATTATAAATATTCTATCGAACCATTAATTGTCGTGTCAATTGCACGCTATCCGAGTGTCCATCATTCAAACTCCCCAGCCTTACATTCATGAGTAGCATTAATTGGAGCAACTACATAGAAGTGCAAGTCTATTCCAAAGGATGTTGGCGCCACTTATGGTTCTAGAAAAAGGCTCGCATCTGCCGGTATACGATATCTTCTGAAACCAACCATTCGCTCATGCATGGATTGTTGCTGCAACATCTGGAATGGTGCATCAACCACCAATATCTCCCTTAAACAGGGCTGTAACATGACTCTCTTTATGAATTTCTACACCGTCTACTAACCCAAGCCTTTATGTTTGTTTTACAATTAATGAGATGTGTTCTGACGAACTTGCAGTATTTGGCCCTCTGACCTAAACATAGATTCCTTCGACAATAAAATAATAACTGGTTACTGTGGAATATCCCTAATGTCGGAAGGCTTGCCTTTTGATTTTTCCCCCTGCTCTTTTTTGCACATATTTTATCTGAATACAGAAATGTAATTGCAATGCTAGTAAGCATTTCGCTGCACTTTGACGTAATCCCTCATTGGGGAGCTGTGCATGATTCCCATAGGCCTGGGAGTGGCCGAGTGACTATGCTATATAGCTAATCGTTCCCGGGTGACACCAGATACCCCGAGGATTTAAAATAGAGAATACAAATATATATTTTTTCATGTCAAAATAGATATTGTTTGAAACCAGAGAAATATGTTTTGCAGTTAAAATTGATGACAGGAAACTTGGAGCATAATATTGTCTGGCCTTGGTTAACTCAGAGTCAGATGTCAGTGTTGACATGATGATCATGGGGATTAGTATGTCTATAGATCTCAGATCCCAGATTCGGTAATTGCACACACGCAAAAATATTGGGTTTTATTTCGTGGCGAAATCTAATTGGCTAGGGAAACTTCCACCCCATCCAAATACCAACTATATATACTACTGTCGCGCGAAAATTAGGGAGATTGCTTGTTGATCTTGGGGAGAAAAGATCGTGTGGAGACTGCAGTTCCCTGAAGACTCCTCTTCCTCCTTATCCGCCCGTCTGACGTTGTCTGTGAAGAGAGTTTTGAAACTTGGAAAACTTATTAAGAACTGAACGATATTTGTAAAAATATTTGTACATTTGTGAAATTAATTCTGTAGAATAGAGTTTCACGAGTCTGTCTTTCTTCCTGCCTGCGGCTTCGATATTCGCTTTCAGCATACAGGATTCAATGTAACAACCCTCAGAAAAGGACTAGACGATACGAGCCTAGATGTCCATATAAACAGGTGTCCTACCGAGCTTCATCAGAGTAGGGTTACATTTATATGCAACACTGGCTTATCTACTTATATATAAGATTATATAAGCAAATATGGTTTTGCGTACAATTATACAATGGTTAACATTCGCAAATTTGTAAAACAAAAAAACGACAGCAACGACACATAATTTATATAAACTCCATCAGAATAGAATTCCTAACCTAACCTTGCCGATTTGTAAAATCTTTTTTAAACAATAAACATAAACAATAGTTAACGCTCCCGGTCACGGCACCATAAATGTAACCCGACTGAAACTTGTTCGTTCTACTTGACGTTGTACTCTTTTTTACATTTTTAATTTTCCTATCTCTCTCCCTCTTTACCTAGGTACTCTCTCGCTCTTGTTGTTTTTTCTTTTTCATCCCTATCTCACTTTCTTCGGACGAAGTATAGAGAAAGGAACCTGGAAGTTGAGTAACTCAAAGCAGACACTTTTCAATTGACACCGGTTGTAATTTTGTAAACAAACATACACAACCTGAGTTGTTTGTTTTAGTCGTTAATCTATACTATTAATAAAATTCTAAATGTTTATGTTTATTTATGTGTGCATGTATATACCAATAAAACTTTCGAACAGATGCACCGAATTGAAAATTTTTTTCCTGACAGGTGTGATTCCCTAGATTGTCCTTATCTACATATGGTTCGTAACGTACAACGCCGAGTCACACAAAAAAAAACGAAATAAGGGTTTGGGCCCGTTTCGTGCAAATGTCGAAAAAGTTCCTTCCCATATCAATGGAATTTAGCACTGTCTATATACAGTCGCAGTAACAGCTTTCGGCATACGGATAAGTGCAATGGATAACGCGTCTGACTACGGATCAGAAGATTCCAGGTTCGAATCCTGGCGAGTTCGTAATAATTTTTACCATGATTTTATCCAAGGTTCACTTATTATCCTAACCCTTAGTTAGGGTATTTTTGTTTTTTCAGCGATTTTTTTTTTTTTTTGCATATGGGAATTTCCCATACTCCAAGTTCAGAGAGTAAGCGTTGATGTTAAGACGATATTGAGTGTACTTGATATTGAGTGTACTCGATTTTGTGTTTGACTCGGCGTTGTTCTTTAAGGAAATTATTTATAAAGTGGAGGGAATATATATTTTATGTAGAGAGATTTTTTCTAGTTGGAAGGGGGGGCTTTCCTTTTTTAACAGAACATTTTAATAAACGAACGTAATTTCTCGTTTTAAAATTCTCTAGGATTATTCAATTCCATTTTTCTCTTTGTAAATATTTATTTTTAATGTAAGCTGCATTTTATTTTTTTTTATTGGTTCTCAAGTACTTTTTTATTCCTTGTTGCTATTATCGTCTTTTTTCTCGTTCACATTCCCCTATTCCGAATTCGTAGCAGTGGGCCGCTTGTTAGATGAAAGTACAGAAAAAGTAAACACACTCTCTCCATATTAAGAATGAGTTGTCAACAAACATACACAACCTGATATTACTCGGCAAAAATCATCTGTATGTTCGTTTGAATGTATAGATGATTTTGTCAAGAAATATCAGGTTCTGTATGTTTGCTGACAACTCAATTAGTTTCTTTTTTCTTTTCTAACATCTTATTTTCCTATTACACATAGTCAAATAGCGTTTTCTCACTTTATATATATATATATATATCTCCTCTTGCATTCTGTACCCCTCTCTCATTATTATTATACTCTTCAATCATCTACTTAATCACTCACTCATTCTTATTTCCTCTTTCTCTAACTCTCATCTTCTCCTAGTCTTATTTTACACGCTCTATATTTCTATCACTTAGTTTTTCTTTTTTCTTAATCCCTTTATATATTTTCACAAACTTCCATATCTGCCATTTCCTTATCTCTATCCTTATTTGTTTAATGCTACTTCCTCCTATCATTTTTATTATTTACTCCCACAGTCTTAATCATTACTTTTATTATTTTTCTTACCCGCTCAGTCTTGCTTAAGTCTTTTCACATTTCCTTAATATAAGTTATCCTCCTTGACCTCTCTTTCTTTTTTACATAGTCAGTATTAAGGAAGACAGAAGAAAACAAGTGACAATTTGCAAATATATATATATATATATATATATATATATGTGTGTGTATATATATATATGTATGTGCATATATATAGGCATATATTATATATATATATATATATATATATATATATATTCAATTGTGTTATGTATCGATATGTTTTACTTGAAGAGGTCTACTGTGTGTAACAATGTTCCATGGTATATTTCGGGGAAGTCCTTTTGTCAAATGTTGGATGTTACAAATATATTCTAGCATGCTTTGAATAGATCTGAAACTTTCACCATTTAACAAAATGGCTTTCCCGAAATATATCATGGAACACTGTCACACACATTAGACCTCTCCAAGTAAGATATATCGATACATAACATAATTGAATATATATATATATATTGATGTGCAAATTGTTACTTGTGTTTGTCTTTTTTCTCGCATTGTGATAGCCTTCTAAATCTCTCCTATATACCTATCCCACACAATGTTTCAAGCAAACTGCATCTCACTTTTATAATCTCACTTTACTCATCACCTATATCATCGATTAGCGATTCTCTTTCTTATCATCTCCATATTTATACATAGTCGCATGTTTTTCACCTCATATCGTCTATTCTTTGTAGTTATCAAACTCTTCCTCACCCAACAAAGATTAGACTATTTCTGTCATGACCTAGTCCCTGTTGATTTTTCGGTGGGTGTAAAGTTCTGTGTAGTTCTAGGAGGTCTTTACACATTGTATAATACCGTCTGATATCTTATATATATATATATATATATATACATATATATATATATATACATATATATACACTAGCAAAAGTACCCGTCGTTGAGTGTGTTCAAAAACAGTCTACAGAAAATGGACTCTGATTTATGAAAGTATGATAGGTTATGAAAACGAAGGGTTGTAAAGGGATAGCTTCGAATTTGGGGGTATCAAAACCAAAACAAAATATGATGAAAGTAAAAATAAAATAGATAAACCTCATAATTTATTATACCATACCTGTTAACACTGAAACACTTATCACAATATTCTGTGGATCTATATTAAAAAACCTTGTTAAACTTTGTGACATATTTCCATTATATGGAGGTCAGGTGCGAACAAACACCCCATAATTTTATTATACCATATCTTCAAACTGAAACATAATTATCAAAGTATACTTACGCAGATAGCTATGAAAAAAAGTTTGTGCCTATTTCAATTCTATGGAGGCCAGGCGCGAACGCAGACACCACAATTTTATTATACCATCCCTATTTAAGTTAAAACATACTTATCAAAATATTATTATGTACATCTATATCAAAAACACTTCTAAACGGTTTTTTTTAATCTTTAATTTTTTTATTTCCATACTTTGTGGACCAGGCGCGAACGCAGACCCCACAATTTTAATGAACCACCCTTCTGCCAGATCAAACATACCCATTCCTGTGTCTCGATGCATCTTCTATCATTATATGTAATCAGTTTTTTTTAAAATAGTCAACCATATAGGAGCCTATTCGTGACCAGACATATATACACACACACACACGCACAATCCGCTTTATATACATATATATATATATATATATATATATATATATATATATATATATATATATATATATACACCCTCTTCTTACACTTCATCACTATACTCTTCCTTCCTATTACTTGGTAACTCTCTTACTCAATTTTTAGAAATGCAAGCGACTCCATAAGTCACTCGGTCGGTCGGTCGGTCGGTCGGTCGGTCTCTCCGTAACACTTTTGTACTTGGCCTTTTTGGTTCAGATCAAAAGTCTGTTATTAATAGATGCTGTTCTTAGCTTTTTAAGATTTTTCTTAGCCTTTTGGGCAAGATAAAAGTGTAGTATCTGTTTCGACAGATACTGCGGGCAAAGACCATATGTGGGGGAAACCCCACATGTAAGACCTTGGTCAATGTAGGGGCAACCCTTCGTACCAATTGTCACAATCCAGCTCCCCTACTCCCCGGGGAGTTGGTCTCTATTTCCCTTAACTCCTCACATTAAAAATCGGCCTTCTGCCTAATTTGCTCGGTGGGGGAGCAAATAAATACTAGCTCTTTTTAGCCTTTTGGCCAAGATCAAAGTGTAGTATCTGTTCCGGCAGATACTGCAAGCTATGACTAGCTATGACTAGCAAAGACCAGATGTGGGGGCAGCCCCACATGCCTGACCATTAACCAGCTCCCATTTCCCACCTCTCGGGAGCTGGTCCCCTTTTTCCCTTCCCCCTCCCTTCACTCCTCACATTAAAAATCGGCCTTGTGCCTAATTTGCTCGGTGGGGGAGCAAATAAATACCATCTGTTCCGGCAGATACTGCAAGCAAAGACCATATGGGTCGGGGGGGCGACCTCACACATAAGACCTTAGCAATTGTCACTATCCAGCTCCCCTACTCCCGGGGAGTTGGTCCCCATTTCCCCTTCACTCCTCACATTAAAGATCGGCCTTGTGCCTTATTTGCTCGGTGGGGGAGCAAATAAATACCAACCTTTTTCTTGGCCTATTGGCCAAGATCAAAGTGTAGTATCTGTTCTTACTACATGCTATACTTATGTTTGTAACTTTGTGATTTTCTATATTAATTTATGTAAAATGATCACCCACTTTACAGCCAGTCAGTCTCAAAGCCATTCAAGTCATTCTCCAGATCATTCAAGTTGTTTTTGAAGGAGTCCAGTTATTTTTTAAGCATTCAAGTCATTCTTAAGGTCATTCAATTCATCCTTAAGTTCATTAAAGTCATTCTAAGTCATTTACTTTTTATTTATTTAAGTCATTTCAGCCCATTTTTCGGTCATTTTAGTTTAGCTTTTAGAATTTCATGTCAATCCTACATTCAAGCATTCATTTATTACACGGGAGCACGCGACTAATGGCTATCGGCCTTGTTCTCCAAACTCTCCCAATTTTATCGTTGAAATTTCCCCTTTTTTACCCCTTCTTTATGTTTTTAGCACATAGCCTTTTTTCGTTATCATTTTCCTTACTGATTTTATTTACAACCCATATTATTTACATAACTTACCCCCCCTTCTACTTATTTACACCTAACCCTAACCCTAACCCTAACCCTAACCCCCCTTCTACTTATTTACAGCCTCACTGTCATTTACCTACTCTCTCTCTCTCTCTCTCTCTCTCTCTCTCTCTCACACACACTCTCTCTCTTACTGAGTTTTTTTTTTTGTAATTTTGAAACATAATGAGTTGTAACTGTTTTTTCTTCATGATAATCACTCAAGACAAGGCATAAAGCCATTTTATTTAAGAAGCCGATCATCATTATTATTCCAAGGTCAAAAATTCGCCATGTAAGTGTTAGATTGGTATATTCCCACTTAGATAATAGCAATTCACCGAATTGTTAGAAACATCGCTCATGGAATGTGAAAACTAAATTACAAAATGACAGAAAAACTGAGATTAATTTTCTGTTTTTGAGATTTTACTTACAGATGTTTCGTAAATGTTGTTGATGATGATGATGATGATACTTATACACTTTCCTATTTACTTGCGTTCTCATGCTTTCTTTTACTCTTTCTCCCTTTCTCTCTCTCTCTCTCTTTCTCTCTATCTCTTTCTATCTCTCTCTCTCCCTCTGTTCCCACTTCTCCAGTTTCACTATTCAGCATTTCTCTTTCTTAACATCCACGCAAATAAACATGGCGGTCTCTTCAGTTTTTGATCTAATAGAAAATATTACATTTTGCTAATAATTTTCGTAATATTTTCTTTCTCTCGTCAGTAAAACAAGTTTTCAAATAATTGCAACATCGATTCTTTGTCTGGCTTTCGTTTTTTTTTTAACAGCTCATATGTTCTATGTTGCAGGCTGTGTTCTTCATATGGCTTCATTAAATGAATTCAAAACATATACATGCAATACGTAAATATATATATATATATATATATATATATAAAGGTGGTTATATATATATATATATATATATATATATATATATATAAAGTATAAGTGTATGTTTTTATTAAAGTAGGTGTTTGTTATCCTAAGTGGTAGTAAGTGTGTTATTTTCTGGATTTTTACATGTTCTATTATACTGAAATAAATCATACAGTTTAGGAAAAAATTATATTTAAAAGAAAGAAGCAGTGAATATATACATATATATATATATATATATATATATATATATATATATATATACTAGCAGTTCAGCCCAGGTTTGCTCGGGCCCTATGTACTGTTCATAACTTTATGTGCATATGTATATATCTATTAAAAAGTTAGACTCATGTCCAGGTTACCTACATCTAAAATTTCAAGTGTTTAGACCAAAAACTGGCAGAGAAATTTTCGAGAGACCGCAAAGGTCAACTACTTCAACTTTTACCCCTTGGCAGCCATATTACCAGCCAATTAAAAAGCTTGCCCCATGCCTGACTACACTTTATGTAAAATTTCAAATGTTTAGACTAAAAATTGGCTGAGTAATTTGGTGAGACTGCAGAGATCAAATTTTTTTAACTTTGACCCAAATGTTGACCCTGTAACATATATTGTGTTGGCTCAAATCAAATTAAAAATTCCATCGATGTCAAAGTAACCTACATTTAAAATTTCAAGTCTTTAGACCCAAAATTGGCAGAGGAGTTTGGTAGAGTATCTAAAGGTCAAATCGTTGAACTTTGACCCTTTGACAGCCAAATTTCTGGCCGAAAACCGATTAAAAAGATTTTCCCAAATCTCAATACCCCTCCTGTCAAATTTCGAGTCTGTAGACTGAAAATTGATGGAGTAGTCTGAAAATTGATAAAGTAGTTTGATAGAAGAAATGTGTGTGTCTGTGTGTGTGTGTGTGTGAGTGTGGGTCTGTTTATACGTACGTTTGTAAACAAATATTTAACCACAATTTATATCTTTCTATCCTCATATAAATTCCTTTTGGGGAGGGCGGTGTGTATTGATATTCATATTAAAACCCTTTCTCTGTTTATTGAAAAAGAAAATACAACTTTCTTATATATGGGTCGTGGAATTACATTCACTGGTAAAAGATCTACCTGATTTACATATTCTTTTAAACATTCATTTTAATTAATTCCCTATTAGTTTCTTCGGTTTTCATGGGATGATCATCTTTAATTAACTATGACGTGTAATTATATTAATGCAGATATTCTACATGATTTATACTTGCATAATATTTGCGTAAAAAGTTCATAGTAAACACAAAATTGTTTCCATATATATTTATGTATACGTATATATTTTTATTTTAAAAATTTGCTACAAACTCCTTCTAGGGTTTTTTTTTTAGCTTACAGACATGAAACTTCGTATATAAGGGGAAAATTTATATTTGTGTTTTAGCCCGGAAAAATCGGTGCAAAAGTGTGAAAATTTTTTTTAAAATGAAATTTGCCAGGTGAAGGTCGAACGCCGGCATTACGAATGCATAACTTAGTGGCTATTAGGTCATGTTTTAATTTTTAGCCTTGCATTTAACATATCTTCATGTTCCAGTCATTGACAGCAGAGACAAAAATAAATCGTGTGCTGAACTTTTGGTTTCAATTCTCGATGGTGGCGCACGAGTCTTCTTTTTTTTTAACTTTTTAAATCATTACTATATCTTGCGTCCAATATAATCTATAATATAAATCTCACCTGTCTGTTTAAATGTATGTGTGTTTGTATGTCTGCGCAAAACTTTCGACAGAAGCGAAGGATTTTCATGAGATCGATATTGTTTTGAAGCTCGACTCTTGGCTAAAAACATTACTTCACTGTCGACGGGACACTTTTCTACAGGATGGGGTCGCTTTTTTCGCCGATATTTTCGATAGCCATCCTTTCTTTTCGATTGACTAGCCTTAATTTAAATCTACGTCGCTTCTAGTTTGCCGATGGCCGCAACATCAAAGACGTTACTTTTTCCACGTTCTTTTCCTCCTTCACTGTACGGGTTCGAGCGTGCCTGTCTACTACCAGATTTTTTTTCTCTCAACACACATTTCCAAACACTCGGCAACGCTGGCACCCAGGCCAGGCTAGTAAAAGATATTCAAAATTGCCGCAATTAATTAAGTTCGATAAAAATGGATTTGCACTTCTGAGGAACACATAACATTAAACATTCAAAAGTCACAAAAGCATTCACTTAATTCACATTTATACTGTTTTATTACTGAGTATTTTTTACATAAGCATCACCACATATCAAGGCCCAGGGGCCTTTCGAGGATAAGCGTTAAAGACTTTACAGTAGTTAATTGGACAATATAATAATTGTCAGTAACGGAAATTCAGTAAATTTGTTAAGGCTTATCAATAACTTGTTTACATTAGACTTGAAGACAACCATATTGTAGTAAGCTGGAAAGCAGGAAAACGGAAGACAGTTCCACAGGCGTGCAGTTCTAAGAAAGAAGCTTTGTTCATGGAATCTACGTTTAGGTTTAGGCACAGATAAAGAGTGGGGGAAATTATTGATAGTGTTTTCTGCTAGAAGAGTGTTTCTTATGAAAGTCTGGCGAGGGGGGACCATAGATTGGAGCTTAGTCGTCCGCTTGCCATGAAAATAACGATAAAGCAAAGACAAACCCGCTACATCTCTTCTGTGAGAAAGGGGTTGCGGAGAAGAAAAAAGGACATCTCCTATGAGGCTATGAAGTCTAGTTTCAACTCTATCAAGGCAGGATAAGGCCTTTCTATTACACGTGTTTCATTGAATGGCATGAATATAATAAGCAAATAGTCAGAGATTTACCAAATGTTCTCACGAATAATATACAGCTTTCATTTTCCCTTCAATAAAAAATGTTAAAATTAATTTGAAACTTTCAGAAATCATTAAAGAAAACCGTACCTGGTACCATATTTGAGTCAAGACTCAATGTATTTTCTTGAGGAACTCATGTTTGTCTCGGATAGGTTGTTTGGTATATTGACACCATTCAATGAAACACGTGTTAGATGCAGCAATAAAAATATGAATGTAATATATATATTCTTTTTAAAATATAATTTTATTATTAAATTACTAGCAAAGATACCCGTGCTTCGCACGGAGCTTTGTTGCGCACTCGGGTACCAAAATATGTGGGCACCTTTCCAGTAAGTTGATGTTGTAAGAGCAACGATTGCATAAGGTGATTAACATTTTAACTACCTCTTGTAGTGACTGAAATTCAATCAGGAACTTCACAAAACATTTTCATCAAAAAGGAACGTTACTTGATGTTACATAGTAAATTTTTCATTGAAGTCATTTTCAACTCTTGCTTAAATTTTATCTTGCACATTCAATACTAAAAACTTACCACAATCAGATCATGTCAGTTTTTCCTCATATCCATTTCTCGAACTTTTCACTAAAGAGCCTCAGGGTAAACTACATTTCTGCTGCTTTGATTTGGAGCCAGAATGTAGAGTTTTTCTGAACTTCCTGTCCGGCTGATGGAGACGTAGAACATACCGTGACTGAAGCAGTCTGATGTCAAGTCTACGCCAATGGTGTTAAATGTCTGACCTTGACTTTTGTTTATGCTCATTGCAAAACACACCTTCACAGGAAATTGGAGTCTCCGGAATTTAAATGGAAGTACTGAGTCCGATGGAACTAAGGGGATCCTTGGCAGTAGAACGGTTTCGCCTTTGTAGGGACCACAGGAAATGGTGGCCTCAAGTACATTGGTGTGCAATCTGGTGATAACACATCTGGTTCCGTTTGTTATTTTTGGCGGTTCCAAGGATCGAAGAATCATGATTGGCGATCCAATTTTGAGATTTAAAATGTGTGGAGGCATTCCAGATATCTCCAAAGAGTTTAAAAACTCCACAGGGTAGTGAACAGCTTCATATTCATTAGTAGCTGAATCAACTGACTTGTATTGCTTTGTGTCTCCTGGAAATTCATCCATTATTGAATTGTTCAAATGATTCACATTGCTGTTTAATGGCGAAATAATAGCCCTCTCAGCAAGCCAATCCGGTGATTTTCCATTGTTTTGCAGGTCTGGGTACACTTTGTCTTTCAGTTGCTTCTGATTACCGACACATTTACCAAGCGCAGTTGGAATCTTAATTGTGTCAGGTGAAGAAGTGATAGGAAACTGACCATTACCGATTTGGAGAAGCAATTTTGAGAAGTCTGCTGCAGCTGTGTTATCAGAGATATAGGCTCTCATATTAGTAGTCAGTCTCTTCACTATAACGTGCCTCCAGAGATAGGATTGTTTCAAACTTGCATTGACAATGTTAGCCCTTGTGCCATTTTTAACCACTGGGAGGATTTGACGGAAATCACCGCAAAATAAGGTTGGAATGCCACCCATGGGATTCTTGTTTCCTGTGATGTCTTGCAGTGTTCGGTCAATTGCTTCATAAGCACTCTTGTGCGTCATTGGGGCTTCGTCTACAATGATTGCAGAGGTGTCTCTAATTACATTTGCCAAGGCTGAGTTACCAGTAATTTTGCAAACTGGCTGATCCATTCGATGAGTATCCAAGGGTACTTTAAAAGTGATGTGAAGAGTGCGGCCACCTTGTAGTAGAGTAGCAGCAATGCCACTGAATGCTGTTGCAAGCACAATCTTTCTCATGGATCTAATCTTTGCAAGGATCAAATTGATTACAAAAGTCTTGCCCGTACCACCTGGAGCATCAAGAAACATCATGTTTTTGTTCATTTCACCTTGTGCTTCCAACATTGCCATGAATGAATTGTAAACTTCTCTTTGAGAATCGGTCAGTTTTTCTTGCATATTTTCTGCTTGTAGGGAAGTTCTTCAAGATTATAAGTAACTTCACGTTGATACTCTCTCGCGAGTCTTTCATCTCTCCCTTGCATTGGTGCAGGTAATCCATAGCTTGCCAATGGTTGACCGCACATAAGGAGAACTTTTTCTTCAATTAGACAAAGAGTTTTATTGTAGATGTCCTCATTAAAATCTGCTTCTGGATTGTTAACTTCTTGTCTGTATCTGTGAAGAATGTCTTCAGATATTACATCACGAAAAGCCATCCAGATCTCAAGAGGATTTCTTGGCTCACAGGCTGTTAAAATTATCACAAATAGGCTTCGCAAATTTGAAGGTGATTGAGTGGCACTTGCCTCTCCTACTGCTTGATGCAAGTGATGGTCATTTTCTAGAAGGCCTCGAGCAAGGCACGCTGCTCTGTATGTTTCAAACACCTGACCATTGTATGCTCACAAATTTTGAAATGAAGTTGGACCAGCAACCTCATTGAGCAACAGGCGTAAGAAATAACACTCCCCTGCTTTTGGACTAATCGTGTAGATTCTCCCAATGCATGGTGCCTTCCATACATCATCATTTTCAGTACCTTCAACTTGTACCCCACGCATTCTTCTCATCCATTTCTTTGTCGATTTGTTCCAAGTGTAAAACTCAGGGACTTCTACGTATTTGAGACCCCTTGCAAAGACATCCTCATGGCAGAGTTGAAAAAATGCTGTCAAAGTTGTGGCAGGCGGTGGACCTTGGGCTCGTTCCAGAGCAGTATCAGCTGAGAACATGACACGCTGCCCATTTTCAAGATGAACAGAAAGTTGTACAATTGGGGGGAAATGTTCATGGATGGGATGTTCCAATATCCTCCAGGCTGCCTCTGAACTGCCGACATACCTTGCATTCTGGAACTGCTGGATCTCATCCACAATGTGACTTTGTACTTGGCCTTGTTGGTTAGCTGCTCCATCAGTTCTTTGTAGTTCAAACACTGCTTGATCACATCCTTTATTCACGTATTTGAGGACATATTTGATGCTTTGGATCGAGCTGCAAATTTCTACGTTAATGTGAGCGTTGAACTTCTGAAGGAGGACCTTGTTGTACGGAACAATCCACTGGTTTGTTATTTCTTGATTAACATACCGACCATTTCTCTTCATCCTTATTGTACCAGTCTGGCCTCCATCTTCTGGTTTTCTTCGCCTGTACTTGGGGTAAGAGTCTTGGCCTTGCTTGGTACACTGAAGAAATTCTTTTGGGTATTTTTTGGAACATTTGTTGTCAATCATACATGGACAATTTGGATTAAATGGTCCACAAGGTCCATGCACCATATGTGCCATCACTTTAGCATGAAGATCAGGATCTTCCTCTTTGTCAGGGATCTCTGCAGATATGCAGAGATCCATTTTTTCTGGTAGAAGTTTGTCCTCTGGGGCCTGCCAGGTGAGGATGTGTGCATGCGGCAGTCCTCTTTTTTGATATTCAATACTGTACAGGAAAGCCCTCAACCTGCCAAATCCTCCCTTTTTAATAAATTCAAGTAACTTTTTAGCTTCTGCCTGAAAACCCTGGCAACAATATCTGGACGATCCTGAGGGTCTTGCCCTTGAAGACAATTTTCTGTAATTTCTGTCCACTTTGGATTTGTTGTGAACATGATGAAGATGTCGGCTCGGCCCATTCGCCGAACATATGCTATGGCATCACTTTGACGCTCAAACATGTATCGAGGGCCTCCTGTATAAGTTGCCGGAAGTACAACTCGTTGACCAAACTGTTCTGGATTCCCATCCTCCCTAAGAATTGAATCTCTCAAGTTGCTATAATTGTCAGCTCTCAGGGTCTGTTGCTCATGCCTCAGGAACTGTAAACGTTCTGTTTCAATCTTGCAGTACACATCCACCAGCCATTGTTGAAATAGCCTTCGGTACCAGAGAAAATAGTTTCCAGGCCGAGTCATTAAATGGTACGAATAAAATTGCTGTTGGGTAACTTTTCGCCCATTGGATGCCTTCATGTAGATGTTGTAAGATGGAGAACCATAGGGGTACATTAACGGGTACATTAAAGTATCGTAGAGGGGATGTAGTTCGGAGATCCATTTTAATGTATCATTTCTAAAACGCAAGACAATATCCCGGTTAGCTGTTGGTTCATTCTCCATTAATATTCCAATCTCATACGTTGTTGTTGGAGCATTGAATCGCCGTGGATGCTCTTCTTGCGGCCTTCGGTCTTCCCTTATGACAACTTTATGTTCTACCAAGTGTTCTTCTTCAATCCTCTCCTTTGTTGTTTTCAGCTGACAAATAAAGCTGTTGTTCTCATGTAAAAATTCAGTCAGACTTTGGAGAATGTCTCTATTGAGTCTACTGTCACGTCCCCGATTATGTAGTTCCTCTTCCAGACTATCCAAGAAGTAGACTTGAATAAACTTTGCTGTTTCATCTTCAGGTGGTAAAAGACTCCCAATCTGGTGGCAAACCTGGCCTCGAATTCTAAAAGAAGGATTCCACCCATGTACTGCCGCAATTTTGTGACCAAATGATGTCATTGCAAAACAATTGTTATAACTGCGTAGATTTTGCAGAAAATCTTTAGAGATGGGACCATTGCCGGAGAGCAAATCTTGAAGCTACTGAGGCAGTGGTGGAAAGCTATCAAGCACAATTTTGCCAGAAGAACAACAACAACCAGGGGTTTCTCCTTTAAATTTTACAGCTGAGCAATGTTGACATACTTTGTCTATTTTTCTTATATCAGCTGTAGTGAGAGAGTCATTTTTGTTGTAGAGCAATCCTTTTCTATTGCAGTGTTCTATTTCATGGTGTCTCAAAGCAGTCATTCGTTGTCTAGCTGCCTCGTTTTCTGTCAATTGCTGGGGCAAAGTCATACTCTCTCTCCATGCAGCCTCTCGTTGTTGCCCTTGGTATAGGCGAAAGCTTCGTTGGGTTTCCGATTCATTCTGATGTCGTTGAGCCACTCTCAACTCACCTTGTGTACGTCTACTTACCTCATATAATTCATTCGATCGTAATATTGCTTCTCTTTCCAGTGCATATCTTTGCCTTTCTTGAATTTCACCTTGTGATGAATTTAACCGCCTTACAGCATGTCTAGTTCTGTCAGCTTCACGTTGGGTTTCTCTTTCCAAATCTGACAGTCTTGCTCTCCTTTCTCTTTGACGTATCCTGTTAAGTTCTAGACGTCTTTCTCTATCTGAATTGTTTTCATTGGAGCGAATTGCAGCAACTCTTAGTCTATTAGCTTCCAATCTTTCCATTCTTTCTTCCTCACTTTCGTTTCTACTTCGTTTGGGTGGCATAATTTCGGTTTTAAACGGAATTGTTTAACGATATTAATGATTGTAAATTAATTAAGCGTAAAGGAAATGTATACTAACTGAAATGGACGAACTATAAATAATATTTCTGAATAGTACAATTATAAACAATTATATTGTACCTATTTACTATGCCTCCCCACGGGACAGAGTTAGACACCAGGGTCGTTTTTTAACGTGGAGAAAAGGTACAAAAATAAAAATTGTCTCAGTCGTGAAGGATTTCTCCTCCACCGAAAGAGAACAAGAAAATGAAGTGCAGCATCTGAAGAACAGATAATACACTTTGATCTTGAACAAAAGGAATGAATAAAAGCGACCTACGTGTGACTCATTACTCCCGGGTGTAAACGTCACAGTCTAAAAGTAATAATTAAAAAAAAAAGTAAATGTAAAATAAATGTAATACCAACTTAGGTTAACTAAGTAAACAGTACAATTAAAACAGTTCTATTAAAACAAATAATTACTAAGATCTAGGTAATTGTTAGTCTCATTGTTATGGTTTTAAAGAAAAAAATGTGTAAAAAAAAGTTCTGCTTTTGTGAGTACGTGTATTTCTTTTAAATTACATAACCTTTTTATTTTATTATTTATATCTCTTTTAAATTTATATATTCTGTTAGTAAACTGGAAGAAATTCAGTTGAATAAAACCTTGTTCGTGTTCTTTACGTTAAACTCATATTTTTATAAAAGGTTCATCCGGTTTAAAGAAAGCACTAAGTTTAAATAAGACTGGAAATAACTAATTCAATATATAAATAGAAAAATGAAATAAATATAAGCTTTAAGTCTTAAGATAGTAATAATCAAAATGTAATAAATTATTTGTAGTTCAAATCTATGATAAGACAGGCTTTCGAAATAGGCTCGACCAGAAAGATTAAATTGGAACGAAATTATAATCTACGTGCCATTTTCAAAACAACCCCACAAAAGTAACGATATCCTGCAGTTGGTTAAATGACAATGGTTGTAAGAAAAATGTAAAAGAAAATGCGCTTATCTGTTTATTTTGACCTGTTTTATTTAATTAAAAAAAAATTGGCTATAACTGGAAGAGAGCGTTATGTTTTGGGGGTTGTTTAAAAAATAGAATGGAAATAAAGTTAGTTCCGTTTTAATTGTCTTTAATTGCGGCAAGCGCTAACAAAATCGAAAAATCACTGTTTACATTCGAAATGTTAACTTTTATAGGTTTACAGGTTTGCTGACAAGGCTGGGGGTGTTTAATACAATTATTTTACTAAATTGATTTTTTTCATTTAAAAATAAAATTATTTCTTTTTTAATAAAGTTTTATTTTAAAATATTTGTTTTTGTTTATTTATATAAAATTACGATAGTTGAATTGTATTCTTTCAATTATATTGGCAAGTAAAATATAAAAGATTAAAACGGAACGAAATTGAAATTTCCATTACATTTTCAATACAATCCCAAAACATAAAGCTTTGCTCGCCAATGAATTGTTTTGATAATATACGTAAAGTGAAATAAATCGAATATAAAATTAAATGAAAATATATTAAATAATTAAATGTTAAATAGATTTTGTAAATAGTACAGTTGAAATGATTAGAATATTTCCAATATGTAATAAGGTCGAGGTAATTAGTTAAAGAGATTTAATATAATGTGATATGCAAATGAGCATAAGTCATTCGATATGGGGGTGGTTTGTAGACTAGTATATAAAGAAATTAGGCCTAGATTCTTATGTCTCCTATAACAGAAACATCCTAAAATGGGTTCTAATGTTTCTCTACCAGGAGAGATCTACCCTCTTACCTCCTTTATATTTCGTTGATGATGGAGAGCTGTACACACAGACAGAAACACACGAACCCTATTACTTTATAAAAATATAGATTCCCAACAAGCATTTAGGTAAAAATGCACTTTCGTATAAATACTTGAATTCATTCAAGAAAGAATGCTCAATTTTCTGTTCAAGATAGGAATCTAATTTTTGGTATATGTTCTTATCACATCAAATCCCAACTATCATCACCAGTGCCGCCATGTTGATTTTCTGAAAAAAGTTGCAAATCGACCTGCCCTATTGTGCAGACTAATCCAAACATGGAATATTATGCTCTTTCAGGAACCTCCTGACATTGCCAGCTGTGTGAATTGGAGCATTATCCTGCACATTATCATCCAAATTATGACCAAATTAGCGTAGAAAATACTCAGTCAACTTATTAATGTACTTGGTCGAATTAATTCGACATTGCAAGCGAACTATAGACACTGGACCATTGGTACTAATAATGCCCCACACCCAAACTGAACCTCCACCACCTTGCAGCGTTGAAATAGGATTAAATTCTTCAATTTCTTCCGACGGACGTACTGCCTACTATCGAACTTGCTTTCGTCGCTAAAAAGCACTTTTTATCAATATCAAGAGTCATGATCTTCATTGCATCTGACGAAGTCCAGACGGGCCTTTCTGTTCTTTACAGAAATCATTGGCGTGCATCTTGCAACATATCCTCGCAAATTAAATGTATTTAATCTGTTCTTGACAGTAGAAGGAGAGCACTTTTTAACAAGATTTCACTGTTGTTGGATTTGGGGAGCAGTTTCAAATCTGTTTTCTAGGCTGTGGATCTTGGTAGCATTGTCTTCCCTGTTAGAATTAACTCTAGTGCAACCAGAGTTAGGGGCATTACGAACACTGCCGGTATTTTGTGCTTTTGCACAGTCTTTCGTACCGTATTCTAATCACACACACACACACGCACAGATATATATATATATATATATATATATATATATATATATATATATTTGGAAATATATTTTCTTATAATATATACCAATCCTTAGTTAAGACGTTCAATAGAATTACAAAGTAATATAATACATAAATGACAAAAGACCATATTAAAAAGTTAATGATTTTGACCATCTTATAATTTACTCTTTGAATTCAGTTGACATTAACATTCTTGACAGTATCTGTTTCGTAGCGCAAAATCAATCATATTATATAATCATTAAGTGATTAATTTTATGTTAAGAAACAGATACTGTCACGAATTGTAAATGTCAACTGAATTAAAGGAATAAATTATAAGATGGTCAACATCACTAACTCTGGAATATAGTCTTTTGTCATTTATTCACTATATATATATATATATATATATATATATATATATATATATATATATTAGTGTTGGGACGATTAATCGGGATCGGGAATCAGAAAAATCTTAACTTTTTGGGTTATCGGAATCGGAAAAATTTGTATCCATTTTCCGATGCCAAAACGATTCCTTTAATGATCTTTTTTATTTGATTTTGTTTGTAACAAAATCTTCTACAGCTGTATTAGGTGTGTCAGAAATTTCGTGAAAAATAATGAATAATTCCACCCCATCTTTCCAAGCTTATAACTACTCGAAAAATGTAATTCAAGCCCTATTTTTTTTTCAATTAAAGGAGCAAGGACCAAGGTTTCATTTAAAAAAAAAAAAAAGAAAAAACAAACAACGTGGTTCTTTTTTTTAAAAGGTTTTAAACTTCGGACTTTATAGGTAAATTTCTAAAAAACACTACTTTTGTTTTAAATTTGAATATATTATTTATTGACTTTTTCTCTTCAATTTGTGATGTATAACACTTTGGTGAGTAAATTAATTATTTACTTTTTAATAGACATTTCAAAATGGGAGGCGTGAATTATTTGACCCCCTGTCTTTCCAAGCTTATAACTACTCGAAAAATGTAATTCAAGCCTTAATTGTTTTTTTCAAAAGAAAAAACAAAGAACATGGTTAAAAAAAAAAGGTTTTAAACGTCGGACTTTACAGGTAAATTTCTAAAAAACACTACTTTTTTTAATTTGAATATATTATTTATTGACCTTTTTTCTTCAATTTGTGATATATAACACTTTGTTGAGTAAATTAATCATTTACTTTTTAATAGACACTTGAAAATGGGGGGGCGTGAATTTAAAAAATGTTTGTCTAAAATATTATATTCAGTTTATTGGAAAGATCATAAAATTTCACATTGACCCTGAAAATATCGTAAAAATAGAATCAATAGAAAGATTTTGATAGCTTTTTAAAGTTTAAAAATTGGAAAATATTGAGTTCGTAAAATTCATTACTGTTTTTTAAAAAAAAAAATTTCTATTACTTTTAAAACAACTTTAATAGTTTATTTTGGAAGTATCATTCATAAAGAAAATAAACAACCCACTTTTAAAAGAGAAATTACGAGTTTTTTTTTATATTTTATTCGCAGTTTCGTGTAAGGGGTGTCAAAAATTCCTACAAAAATTCTGATACACCTACAGCTGCATATATATATATATATATATATATATATATATATATATATATATATATATATATATATATATATATAATACTAAGTATTTATTTTAAACTACCAGTCAAACTAACATGTATCGATCAACCCGACAGGTGTATTTTCACGTTTGACCAAAAAATTTATAAAGAATCGGAATCGAAATCGGGAATTTAGATCGGAATCGGTAATTGTATCGGAATCGGGAAAAAATATTGGAATCGTCCCATAACTAATATATATATATATATATATATATATATATATATATATATATATATATATATATATATATATATATATATATATATATATATGATAAATAACTCTAACGTTTATTTAATAAACTGCAGGTTTTTGCATTTGAAACTTTCGTTTCTCTTGTCTGTTCTGTTTTACTACTGTCGACATCGGGATTTTTTGCAATACCCTGAAGTATCTTTACTAGGTAAAATTACGATCCCTGTATGCATGCACTCTTCATTTTTAACGGCGTCTAATATAACCTTTCCGTAGGATTTCCACTCTCGAAACCTCACACACATACACACATACACACATACACACATACACGCACAGACATGAAAGAAATTAATAGACCTGCTAAATCTAGTTAGTACATGTTTAAAATTTCTGCTTTATTCGCCTACGACCAAAGCAGCTGTAAAATGAAAATATAAAGTGTACACTAAATTATATGTCCCTGTTTTAGATATCAGTGTATGTGTTACATATTTTAGCATATCATGCGCTAATATCTTTAATAATAGCATGAGAGAAAAAGGAGAATAAAGCAGCCCGAGTGTCCTCAGCAATGCTTGTGTAAAGAGATCCGAGAGAGAAACGATAACAAAATATGTACGACATAAAAAGCTGGACATTTTTTTTTTCATTTCTATAATTACAGTAATTATAGGAGAAAGCAGATCCGTCAGAAAAAAATGTAGCAAATATACCCACTGAACCAAGTGTAATAGAGCTACCTATTACTATACTTAAAGGAGAGGTTAGAATATTAAAACAATCTGTCGATTCGAATGTATAAGATAGCGTATGAATCTCTAGCATCCAGTTGGATGCTTCGTCTCCAGCAAAAGCAAAGTGGCAATTTTTTTTTTTTTTGTAAAGTTAAAGAAACAACAGAGTTTTCATAGTATCAGACAGGCCTGAAAATATAGTTTTTTCTGGAGTAGGAATTGAATGGTGATGACAGTAATGATGAGTTCTTTGACCCCATTGGGTCGGACGGATGTTGTATAATCTTATGCAATGTGTTTTGGACAATAATAACCTTGTGACACCCACTCTTTGCCAGATTTCAGAGCACATACAGCACCCGCTATTACCAAATGTCCATTTTAGTACTGACATGGCCCAACGTTGCTTAACTTTCATGATCAAATGGATGCTGGTGTCAACGTAATCATGCCGAAAAATATTTGATTTAAGTTTTACCTGTTAAGCTAATCGTGAAAGAAAGGGGAACCAAAGCGGAATAAATCTCCCAGGATAACACATATACATTATACGTATTGTATCACACTCAAATATGTAACGAGTGTTCGCTCCCACAGAATTTCAACATCTTTTCTAAGCAAATGCAGCATGACAACACGCATAAAACAACAGACCAATTTTTAATTAAAAATAACATTAATGAAGCGTCTTAAATGGGTAAAACAATAAAATAGTTACGTTAACAAACAGGGGATATTTTTAAGAGATAGAAAATATAAAGCTCTTACCCGGAATAATCTCAGTTGATTAAGAAGATTTTTTATCCCAAATGTAGCGGGAGCCTGTAAATGAAATACGGGTACTCTCAACAAGCCATATAATATATAGTTTTTAATAATATAATTCTACTAGCATGGGTGCCCGGCGTTGCCCGGGTGTTTGGAGGTGTGTGTTGAGCAAAAAAAAAAAAAGTGGTAGTAGGAAGGCACGTTCGAACCCGTACCGCGAAGGAGGAAAAGAACGGGAAAAGCATGACGTCTTTGATGGTACGACCACTGCCACACCGGAAGTGACGTAGGTTTAAATTAATGCTAGACAATCGAAAAGAAGGGAAGACTTTCGAACATATCGGCGAAAAAAAAAAACGACCCCTCCCTGTAGAAAAGTGCCCAGTTGAGGGTTAATAAATTAATTTTTAGCCAATTTTTCGGTATTTGTTGTCTGAAGGGTCAACCTCCAAAACGATACTGATATTTTGAAAATCTGTCGCCTCTGTCAAAAGTTTTAGGTACACATGCAAACATACATACATACATTTATATATTGGTAGCTCAAATTTTCGACCCAAACCCATTAAAAAGCTTGTCCTATCTCTGAAAACCCGTTATGTAAAATTTCAAATATTTCGACCAGAAATTGTCTGAGTGATTTGGTAAAGACTGCAGGGATGAATTTTTTTTTAAAATTTGATCCCTATTATGGCACCTTAACATTTATTGTTTTGAGCTCAAATCAAGTTATTACGTTAGATCCAATGTCCAATGAACCTATATCTAAAATTTCAAGTGTTTAGGCCCCAAATTGTCGGAGGAGTTTTGTAGATTTCTAAAAGGTCAAATCGTTGAACTTTGACCCCTTAACAGACAAATTTCTGGCCGAAAACCGATCACATCGATTTTCCCAAATCTCAGTACCTTGTAATCAAATTTCGAGTCTGTAGACTAAAAATTGAGAGAGTTATTACGTAGGAAAATGTCCACAGATAGACACACAGACAGTCACACAGACACGTTCACTTTTATGGATATACTAACATGTATGTCCAGCGTTGCCCGGGTATTTGGAGGTGTATGTTGAGCAAAAAAAACGGTCATCTTTTTTAACTTTGACTCCTATTATGACCCCTTAAAATGTATTAGTTTGGGCTGAAATCAAGTTATTAAGTTAGATTCATGTCCAAGGAACCTATATCTAAAATTTCAAGTGTTTAGATCATAAATTGTTGGAAGAGATTTTTAGAGTTCTCAAAGGTCAAATCGTTGAATTTGACCCTTTAACAGCCAAATCTCAGGCTGAAAATCGATGTAATCGGTTTTCCCAAACCTCAGTACACTGTATATGACTTTCGAGTCTGTAACCTTAAAATTGACAGAGTAATTGCGTAGGGAAATGTACACACACAGACACACAGACAGACAGGTACACAGACAGATACACAGACGCTTTCACTTTTATTGATTGATAGATAGATAGATAGATAGACAGATAGACAGACTAATATATTAAACAAAAATATATACGTATACATAAATATATATGGAAACAATTTTTTGTTTACTGTAAAGATTTTACACAAATATTATGCAAGTATAAGTCATGTAGAATATCTGCATGAATATAATTACACCTTATATTTTACTGTAGATGGTCATCCCATAAGAAAACCGAAAAAACTAATAGGGAATCATTTAAAATCAATGTTTTAAAGAATATGCAAATTAGCTAGATCTTTTGCTAGTGAATGCATTTCCACAACTCATATATAAGAAAATTGTATTTTCTTTTTAACTAAATAGAAAACGGGTTCTTAATATGAATATAAATACACACAAAGAAAAATGAATTCATAGGAGTATAGATAGAAGATAGATAGATAAATAGATAGATAGATAGATAGATAGATAGATAGACTAATAGATTAAACAAAAATATATACGTATACATAAATATATATGGAAACAATTTTTGTTTACTGTAAAGATTTTACGCAAATATTATGCAAGTATAAATCATGTAGAACATCTGCATGAATATAATTACACGTAATAGTTAACTCTAGATGATCATCCCATAAGAAAACCGAAAAAACTAATAGGGAATTAATTAAAATGAATGCTTAAAATATGCAAATTAGCTAGATCTTTTGCTAGTGGATGCATTTCTACAACCCATATATAAGAAAATTGTATTTCCTTTTTAAATAAATAGAAAAGAGCGTTTTAATATAAATATCAATACACACAAAAGAAAAACGAATTAATAAGAGTATAGATAGATTTTTTATCATTATTTCGTACATTTTATCGACCGCAACCATCTTGGATTTTGGTTATGGGAAACCAGTCGCGTCTAAATATTTATTTTAGCATTTTAATGACTTTTAATTTAACTAGACAGGCAAATACAATTTTTTTAAATAATTGAATTAAATTATTATTACAAACGCCATTTCGTAATAATTGATCAGTCCAGCTTGAAATATTTCCTAATGCTTGTTGAAAGTAAAGAAAACACTTCTTTTTTTCTATTTTTGGATCAAACAAAATTTATTTTCTCACTTTTAATATCACTTTTAGTCAGTCGTTAATTTCATTATTAAAGTCATCTTCCCTTTCTTATTTTCTAATTAATAATAACTGATGAGCCACACACTTTTTCCATAGACAAGATCATACTGTATTTTCCTAATTCTTTTATTGCATAAATCAAGTTAACAAAAGTTTCATTAGAATTTGGTGGCCCTTAAAAGGGCCGTTTTGTGTAACCCTCAAGGGCGACGCAACTTGTTGTGACATCCCAACCATCATCTACAGAAATCCATGTCTTCATAGTTATAGTTAATTTACAAAGGGAGATAACAGTATTTTATAACTGAAGGGCTACCGAAACTTGAAACAATCTCACGTAAAACGACACTTGCCCGTATAATTATTACTTATAATTTCCACACCCTGTTTTTTATTTATTTATTTATTTATTTATTCTTGGTATCGATTCTTTAAAGCATTCTTTATGTACATGGAAAGTTTACACATTCTAAAATTGAATCTTTAATTTATTTATAAAGATTTTAAAGTATGCGTATTTTAGCGTTTTCGTAAAAAATATTTTTTATCCTCATCTGGAAGATAATAATTATTGATCGCATATAAACTCCAAAGATAAAAAATTAAACAAATATCTGATTTTTGGTAGAATTTTTAAATCAGACTCTGTTACAAAAATCAATAAATTTGGCGGTCACTCCCGCCAATAGCGTAATGGTTAGGAGCCTTGACTGCCATACAGACAGTCGGGTTTCAATCCTGGCTTGAGGTGGTTGCCTGTCTAGCCGCACTGATGAGCTGTGAAACAGCGAAACAGTACTGTATGTGGATGACTATAATGCTCCTCACCTTGAGTTGAGCATATTGAGAAGTGATACACGAATTACCATTTGCGTATAAGCGACGCTCTTTGTGTAAACAAATCGAGCGGCGGTATTTCGGACGATGTCAAAACATCGTTAAATTCACTACTCGTTCAGCGGCCGCCAATAGCGTAATGGTTAGGAGCCTTGACTGCCATACAGACAGTCGGGTTTCAATCCTGGCTTGAGGTGGTTGCCTGTCTAGCCGCACTGATGAGCTGTGAAACAGCGAAACAGTACTGTATGTGGATGACTATAATGCTCCTCACCTTGAGTTGAGCATATTGAGAAGTGATACACGAATTACCATTAGCGTATAAGCGACGCTCTTTGTGTAAACAAATCGAGCGGCGGTATTTCGGACGATGTCAAAACATCGTTAAATTCACTACTCGTTCAGCGGCCGCCAATAGCGTAATGGTTAGGAGCCTTGACTGCCATACAGACAGTCGGGTTTCAATCCTGGCTTGAGGTGGTTGCCTGTCTAGCCGCACTGATGAGCTGTGAAACAGCGAAACAGTACTGTATGTGGATGACTATATATATATATATATATATATATATATATATATATATGTATGTATTATGATACACATACTGATTTTGATTCCTTATAAATCTCTAAATATTTAACAATAGCGGGGGTACCCGGCGTTGCCCGAGTGTTTGTTTCCGGGACGGGGGGGGGAGTTTTAAAAAAATGTTATGGTAAGTAAGTAGGAAGGATCAAACCCGGAGTCATGAGTAAAAGTAGGAAAATAAAGTGTGAAAAAAACAAAAACATCTGCAGCGTTAACAGTTCGGCCACCAAGAAAAGTCCATTCCAGTTGTTTAATAAAAAAAAAAAACGACTACGGTAGGTCGGCGCAAACGTGAAAATATAATGTGAATTGTCCAGCACGCTAACCACTACGCCACAGAGCACTGCAGCTTAGTTTAGTGATTTTAAATAACTTCACATGAAAGAACTACGAAGCCAAACCGGTGTTCTCTTCTCAACTGTTCCTTGTGAACGATCCCCAAACGGTGTTAAGTGGTGGCAGGGGGAGGAGGAATTTATTAGAGAGAAAATATTTTACCACTTCCATTGATCTTAACCGATTTTGGCCGTGACTTCTCAGCAGAAAAAGTATAGAAATCTAAGATTATCGAGGAATTTGAGAAATAATAAGCCTATAACACACCTCAGATATTGTTCTGCCGTTTGTGCATATTATATTTGCATGAAATATCTTGATTTTTAATCCTATTAACGTCAAAATCAGACGGGAACAAATGAGTTCATTTTATGTATATAGAGAGAGAAGAAGATATAGCTGTTTTTTATTCCCGAATACCGTGAAAACACATGTTAGATGGGCAGATATTTTTTCAAACGTAAAAACATATCTGCGTTGAAATGTTCTATGTATATTAGATTTGGTGGTAGTTTTAAAATCAATAAATATGTATTATATTACCATTAATACAAGCAATGGAAGATTTTCCTTTAAAAAAAATTTATAAAGAAAATTAAAATAATCGTTATGAGATTCAAAAGTTTTCCGATTCAGATGCCCCAATAATTCCCAGATTCCCGATTTCCAATCTCGAATCTGATCAACCCGTCCTACATTAATATATATATATATATATATATATATATATATATATATATATATTAGTGTATATATAGCACTGGACTGTGGTAAACATGGTCTGAGGTTCGATCCCTAGAAACAGTTAAACTACGCTGATGAGAGGCAATGACCTTGAAACACGCGTGTACGTAGATTACTGTTTTAAAAATAATAAATAAATAAAAAATGTTATATACGTCCAAAATTAAAAAGGGTGACTTTCTAAATAAATAAAAAAATGAGCTCCGAGGCGGAGCCAATATTAACCGTATGCATCGCTTGAAAAATAACAACAATAACAATATATATATATATATATATATATATATATATATATATATATATATATATATATATATATATATTAGGTCTCGCGCGAAAGAGCAGGACACAAAATGTTTTAAATAATAGAACAGCAATAACAAAGACTTTCGCTGGCGAAGATTACTATTGACCGTAACCAGTTATACAGTCCTTTTCATCTCTATTTTTCTCGTTATGTACTGAATATGTGTTAATGAAACCAATATGAAATATGTCCTTATTAAATTGTAAAGATTTTCTATTCTGAAAGAAGTTTAAAAAAGATCAATCTAAAATGTTATTTTTAAGTTTTTGTTAAAAAATTCACATTCTCTCATTACCTGTATTACAAAGAGGGAGTTGCAAAAAAATGTGTTCTGGCGTGAGGAGAAATACAAACTGAAATCGAGAGAAGGAGAGTTTTATAATATAATCTTAAAAGGATAAGATACAAGTTAGAAAAGCATTTCATCCAAGGCATGAAAATTGTTAAACAAAATGTTTTTAAAAATAAAGGTACAAGATTCAATTTGAAATTTGTTTATCTTCAAAGTACACTTTTATAAATTTTACAAAGTAAGATATAAAAATTTGATTTAAATTGAATCAAAAAATTACCTTGGATTTTTATATGTAATGTACATTTTGTTTCAATTTAAAAACATTATCTTTCATCTAGCAATTAATGATATAGATATAAAATATTCAATGATATTTTTTTTTAAAGTGCAATCTCTAAAAGTATATACCATACACTGAACAAAGCAGGGGAGGGTAGAGAGGTAGCCTTAGATATATCTAAGGCTTTTGCCTGTTTATAGTACGATGGTGTTCTAAGGAAAATCAGATCATACGGTGTCAGTGGACGAATACTTAACATAATAAATAAGAGAAAAAATCCAGGCTGTCCTCGAGGGTCGTACATCTAAACAATGATATAAATGCGGGTGTACCTCAGGGGTCTCTCCTTCGACCTTTATTATTCCTAATATTCATAAATAATCTCCCTAATAAAATTGTCCCTGAGATGGATACATTTGCTGATGAAACCACGCTCTATAATAGGCACAAGAGAAAACAAATGAACACGTATCTAAGGAAATGGAAGAACACTAAAGGAAGACCTCCAATCTGTAGTGGAATGGGGACAAAAATGGATGGTCAAATTCAATGCTGCGAAGAATAAGCTTGTTTCCCCCAAATAATTACAGAAAACCTTCTCAACCACAAATAGCTATGACTATGATATATTACTTGAAAGTACTTCTTTCAAACTCCTCGGCTTAACGTTCACAAGGAGGGAGTTAAAACAGATACATCAAGAGGATTGTCAGGGCCGCTGCGAGGAAGGTGGACTCTCTCTACCGTGCTAGAATGTTACTTACGCCTGAAAGTATCCTAAACCTCTACAAGGCCACTATTCGCAGATGTATGGCGTATTGTTGTCACATTTGGGCTGGTGCATCTGCTATGAGTCTCACACTCCTGGACAAGGTTCAAATGAATTGTCATCTGTTCCATCGACGAAATGCTGAATCCCTCTGCCTGTTTACATATATTTTAATGGTGGGTGATCCAACGAATTACAAGCACATACCCCCCTCGACATAAATACCCCTGACAAACCAAACAAACAGCAAAGTCCCACCCTACACAGTAGAGATCCCTAGATGTAAGAAAGACTTCTCCTCTAATAGTTCGGCCCTGTCGGTGGGGCATTACAATACACCGACTGCCCCCCCCCCATCAAAGGGTAAACGTCCCTCAATGAGGGTCCTGGATATGACCTTAAACTATATCCAGTGGTGAGGCCCCAGCTTGCGGGTTTTGGGGAGTGTGGAGTCACCCTTGTATTGACATTGCTCCCAGGTCCACTCTGACTCGGAGTTGTAGTACCTGTTAGTGTTCCAACTATGAGTTAAATAGAAACCGACTTGAAAACAACAAATATATTCTATTAAAAAAAAATTCTTCAAAATCTTTGGATTCGGCATTAAATAACCCGAAAAAGGTTGATATGCCGTAAAACAAAAACAACCAAACAAATCTAATAGTTCCTTCACCAGAACTGCTACACTTTGGGATTCCCTTCCGGTTCCCTGCTTCGCCAACTCTACTGACATGCATAAATTCCATTGTAATGTGAATAGACATCTTGTTGCTCAACTCCCTACACAGTATCCCTGCAATCTATGTCCTTGATTCCAGTCTCAGTACATCAAAGTTGCACTTTATTTTGAGGTAAAAATATAATAAAAAAGAAGTATCAACTGGACAAGGAAGTTTTTCAGACGAATTAATCTCGGCTCAAATAAAAATGTATTGATTGAAATTTACCATCAGAATCAACACACATTTGCCAACACAAAACACGTGTATTCATGCCAGTAACGTAAATAATCTTGGATTCTGGTGGCGATGAATTCGCTGAAGGCCTTTTTTATATCCTTTTGTTTTGTTTTAGAATTTCTTACACAGAAACTTGTCGAGATGTTTGAAAAATTTGTAGTTCGTAAGAGATCTGGAGAGCATAGCGAATAAGGCATAGTTTTATAGCTAAATTTGTTCAACTTCTGCAAGGTTGGTTTAGTAACCTGCAGTCTGGCATTGTCGTGGAGGAGAATTTTGCATTTTCTGTTGACTAATGATGCGTGTTGTCGAAGTTTCCACGGTATTCATCCACAGTCCTTTTCCGCTGTAATAGTTTAGTTGCATTCAAAAAACTATACTGGGTAAGAATTGTCGCAGGCCAGCAAACACCCTCACTATGATCTCCTTTTGGTGCAACTCTGGTCTCGAGAAGGGTCGTGAAGTTTCGTCGGCGTCTAACCACTGAGCTAGGCGTCGCCTAGCTCAGTGGTTAGTTCCGTGTTGTTTAGTTTAGTTTAGTTAGTTCATTGGTGCAGTGGAAAAACACTTTTTTTTTTATCGCAACTCACAACCCGGTCGAGAAATGGGTCGTTCTTTTTGCATAAAAGAAATTAAAGTTAAACTTCATAATGTGTTTTTTTTGTTTGTTTTTTTGTTTTTGTTTTTTGCTGTGGTTCAATTCGTGAGGCACTCATTTTTCCATCTCTCTCAAGTGCTTTGAAATCGTTGTATACGTTGCGACTAATTCAATAGCAATTCTCGAATAATGTACATGGATTGGCTTCGACTAATGCTGTTAATTGATCGTTGTCAGCATCCAATAGCCGACCACTACGCTCATCATCTTCAGGACTCTTGTCGCCACCACAAAATTTCTTAAACCGCCAGTCTGCTGTACGCTTAATAGTGTTTTCTGTCCAGCTTGAATTGAAATAAGAGACTTTTTCGAATTTGTTTTTTTTTTTCCATTTTGTACTCAACGTTCTGAAAAGAAGAAATGATTGTTTTTTAAAACGATTCTAATTTAAACGATTACACTGAGCAATAGACATTCTTCTAAATGATTTATAAAGTAAATGTATTATAACAAAAACTTATTTGAAAATACATCATTTGAAATCCAAATAAAAAATTCCGTAATAACTTTTCAGGCAACTTGATAAAATGTAAATTAAATTCAAAATAGATAAATAATATTTCCGTAATGTTTTTAAATAAAATACATAAAACAATTCTATTCCAAATTTCCATAAAAAAATTTAGAGCTAATTATTAAAACAGATTTTTTTCAATGCAATATGCAAATGAGATGACTTCTAGAATTCTGATTCGTTTTGAATAAATAATATATATATACAAATCATGCAGAAAAAAAAGTATATTAACATCCGTTTTCATTAATAAAATCTATTTGTGAAACAGTGTACGGTTTGTATGTAGCAATCAAATTGTGAACAAGCAGACGGAAATACAACTTTATTATCGTTACAACTATATAAATGCAACTTTGTCCATGTATGTGAGTTCGGTTCTTATAGACTACGAAACGGCTCAACCGATTTTCTTTCAAATTTACAGAACTTTAGTCTGGGTATGATCTTAGTTAAGTTTTGTCTCAGAATGCCCCCGATAATTACTGATAATCATAACCGTTATGTTAACTTTGTCCATGTGTGTGAGTTCGGTTCTTATAGACTACGAAACGGCTCAACCGATTTTCTTTCAAATTTACAGAACTTTAGTCTGGGTATGATCTTAGTTAAGTTTTGTCTCAGAATGCCCCCGATAATTACTGATAATCATAACCGTTATGTTAACTTTGTCCATGTGTGTGAGTTCGGTTCTTATAGACTACGAAACGGCTCAACCGATTTTCTTTCAAATTTACAGAACTTTAGTCTGGGAATGATCTTAGTTAAGTTTTGTCTCAGAATGCCCCCCGATAATTACTGATAATCGAAACCGTTATGTTAACTTATCTATCATTGGTAAAGCCATCTCTTCGATGTCGTCGAAAAGCAAAAATAATAGAAGAACGGTTCGTGAAAATTCTACTATGGGTAGTGGGTAAGTTGATAGCGTGTGTTTGTTGTTTTCTGTTTTGTTTTTGTTTTTTTTTTGTTTTATTTTTGTTTTGTTTTTGTTTTGTTTTTTGCATGGCGTGGTCTGTGTGTTCAAACCCTGCACGTAAATTTCTTAATGTTTTGTTTTCCGTTAATTGGAAAGAAGTTTATATAAAATAATTTTATTAAAAAACAGTAATTCTCTAGAGTGCAATGTAAAATATTTTTGTAATATTTTGGACTAAGTTACTGCATGGAGGCATGTGAAACTTAATTAAATTCAATTAAAAATATATTCCATCCATCCATTCATCAATAGCCCTTCAGCCCCTGGGGGGCATAGGCCATCTACAACTTTTTTTGTAGATATTTTTGTAGCGAGGAATTCTTTTACAGGGTGAGAGTGCTGACTCCACGCCCAACCTTCCCAGAAGGTACATACAGCGCCTCGCCTTCCCAAATGGTCACCCATCTGGTACTGGCCAGGCTCACCGTTGCTTAACTTCAGTGATCTGGCGAGAACCGTTGTGTCAACGTGATTGTGCCGTAACAAAAGAAATATATTACAAAAATAAAATTTATATAATATTTCAAAATAGAATACTTAAACATTCTTTTAATAATCTCCATGAAAAATTTAGAGCTAATTATTAACACAGATTTTATTTAACGCAATATGCAAATGAGATACCTTCTTGAACGTTGATTTCTTTTGAATAAATAGTATATATAGAAATCATGCAGAAATAAAGTATATAAGTGTTTGTTTTCAGTATTAAAAGGTATTTGTGAAACAGTCTAACTGTTGTATATATTAACCAAATTGTGAACAAACAAACAAACAAGAACAAGATCTCTATTATAATATATATATATGTGTATATATATATATATATATATATATATATATATATAATTTTAAGAGATCTTTGAACATAAAATATATTTTTTATGGCCTGTAATTTGCAGAATTTTTATTGCGCCCCAAAATATTATGTTCAACTCTGTTTCTTTGTGACTATTTTTTAAACATTTTTTAGATTTTTTTATTTGGAAGCAGACACTCCAAGATTTCCATTTCTATTATCTGCGCATAGATGTATTTATTTGTTTTCTGTTTGGAAAACAAACTTTGCACACACGTATATGTAGATATTTAGAATTCACAGTAAGGAGTCGGAAATCACACAAACGATCGAAATAAAGACTTAAAAAATGTGTTCACGTAAAACGGTTCATTCCAAATTACTTTCTAAAACACAAACTACGTAAAAATGAGTATGAAACAATGTTCCTTTATAATAATGCATAATCGAACCATAAGAAAAGAACTTTCGTCTTTAACACTAACAGCAACATTGACGGTAAAGTAGGATTCTCACTACAAATCTTTAAGAAACAAAATTTTGACTGCACTACCGGAGAAACACGCAAAAGTGAGCAAGCAATAAGAAACAGAGCGAACAATTGACTCACCGATTGGTGCAATATCTCCTTTTTTTCAAGTAGTAAACCCTCGGTGTGGTTCGTTATTTAGTCCTTCCTTTTCGAATGCCTTCTTCCGTGGTAACGTTTATTCTTTCATTTTATTTTTCACTTTGCTCCTTTTTCAGCAAAAGGCATGGACACCAGCAACCAAAATAAATATATGTAACGTAAGCGTTGCATTCGGATCGTATCATTACATTCAACCACTCGGACCTCTACGTTGCCTGGTACTGTTAGATAATTAACATTGTTAAGAGTTAATTAGTTATTATCTATCTATCTGTCTATCTATCTATTTATCTATACATTCAATGGTATTCTTAAAATAGTTTATATTGGGAGTTATTTATTGTTTATAGAAGAAAGTGTAGCAATGGGTTTTAGCTGAAGATGTTTACATAAATTAGCTAGGTTAAATATAAACAAAATAACCTTGAGCAGGCGTACGTGACAAAGGAGGTCACGTTAAGGAGATGCGTCTTTTAAATTGGTTACATCACCGAAACTGACGCCAAGATGTCGGGAGTTTTAATCAGGAGTGTTGGAGTTTAGTCATGCAAGTGAATAAACGTACTTCGAGCCGGGAAGCGAAGTTGTAAGGAATAAATATGTAGGCGAAATGTAAACCATGTGACGACCATTTGAGCCAACTGAAATAAATGTATATTTAAAAAAATATAAAGTCTTGTTCTGTGGTTTAACAAAAGAAGAAAGAACAGAGGTCTCAATTGGTTCTGATGTTTGTCATTTCATGTTTCATCACGGAGCTCAGCAGTGAAAATAGAAGAACTCTTGAAGAAAGAAAAGTTATGAAGCATGTATTATTCTTATAAAAAATTATACGTTATGTAATATGATCTGTAATATATACCCGTGTGATAACTCTCTGATACAACATGACTCAGTTTATACGCCGATATCATATCCCCTGGCTAAACAAACATACATAGCATTATACGTTTTATCGTATCTCGTTATAAGAATAATATTTCGCATTCACAATATATAACATATGACACATTTTATCCCTGCCTATATAAGAGTAACATCGCATAGAAACAAAAATAAGAAGATTCGGCATTTTTAAAGTGTAAATAAAAATGTATTGATTCGTGGTTCTTTTAAAATAATGCATTTCCTTATATTTCAAAAAAAAATTCGCGTACACATGTTTTTCGCTACCCCCTGCCATATAATATGTGCTGTTTAACAGTCTCTCTCCCTGCCACTTTACGCGGTTCTAGTCAGCGCTTTCCCGCGCTCGCCTTCACGCGTCCATCTTCCCCAATGTACAACTTACTTTGCATTTTGCTCGACCACCTGCGATGTTTTTCCTTTTATTTCTCCTCCTTCCCGTGACCTCAGCACGTGCAGACTTGCTTTATTTGCATATGTGCTAAGGCGGCTGTTGCTGCAAATATATTCACTAGTCAGCAATTCCATCGCTACTGCTGATTTTCTTGCAAACGTGCCATACGCGCTAGGTTACAACGGGAAAATAATTTAAGGAATACGGCAGATTGTTGGCAATTGAAATCGTGACAACGATAGTTTACTATTCAATATTTAATGAAATGACAGAAAAATTTGTGGATTAAATCTGAAGCAAAATCAAGGTTGGACAGAAATTAAAGAAGTATTCAGAATTTTTTTTTGAAGTTTGGAGAATTCGCAAAATCCGAACAGGACGTCACGTTTATTGTTAACAGTGTTTGTATTCACCATAAAAAAGGCAATCTCTGGAAGGCTATTGCCTATATCGACGAAGGGAGGATTGATAAAGGAAAAACAGGTGACTAAACTCTATAGCCCAGGACACAAAGTTTTCTTCAAAAATTGGACGAATGTTTCGGGAAGAGGGGAAAGTATCCGAAAGGATTGGACGGGCCATATATGACATAAAAGAAAACAAATTTACATACATAAGACATTGGAATCATTTGATACCCAGGTACATTACTTAGGTCACGGAAAGTACCGAGGAGATACCAATGGAAATACTATATCATTCGGTTTAAATTCCTGTCATTATACGTCAGAATTCTCCAATGGAGGTATTCCCTAGCACTAGACCAGAAATACAAGGAGTCAAAGATCGTCACAGCAAGGCTTGTGTAGAAGACTTAGAAAAAGTAGATAGACTATGTCTAGACCCAATCAAAAGATATTAAAGAGAAATTTCACGAGGAAATTTAACTCAGGGGAGGTTAGGGTTAGCGTTAGGTTATAAGTACATCCAGGTCTTTCCTCGTGCAATATTGGGTGGTTAAGCCATATATGTCGGCTGGTTAAGATGTTTGGAGACATCAAAGGTCCCAAAGCCTCATGCTAAAACTCCGCTTTAGCTACGATACTCGACCATATTGCGACATACTAGATTTATTACTCGAACTGATGCAAGATCGCTCAGCTATGTCAAAGGAGATATATACACATGCGAGCCAAAAGTAGGTGGACAGCATTGTCTTATCAAAATCTCCATTTCTCCCTTTATTATTATATAAAAGTCACTATATGTGCGTGTGTGTGAGTTACTTCCTCATGGATTCCGAAACGGTTGAGCCTATCTTTTGCAAATTTCACACAAAGTTAATTTATATATCAGGCAGTGTTCTTAGATATGTCTTGTACAGATATTCATCCGATAAGTATTAAAAGTCGAGAAATCCCGATCTTATAAATAGCCCCCATCCCTTATAGATATAAAAGAATATTTTTTTTACAGGGAAATATTTTACACCGGCCGGTGTAACGTAAAATATTCCCCTGTAAATTTTATATAGTAGGTCGAACACAAGAAAGAATTTGTAAGTTATTTATCCGTCTGTCTGTATATATATTTATTTATCTATGTGTATTATCGATATATCTCTCGATCAAGTTATCTGTCTATTTATGTATCTATCCATTTCGATCTATCTACTTATCTTACTAGAGAGCTAAACAAAAGATAGATATGAATAATTGGTGTTGATAAATGTTGTCAAAACATATCAAGCTATATCATAGACAGGTCACCGGAAACAGCTGATCAGCTGACGGAACTACGTATATGTTAGCACGTGATCAGGTTAGCTAGAGACCACATTGAGTTTGACGTTGGACGTTGAGCAGAGCAGACGGTTTAACAGGTCGTCCCCTCTTCACTGGGGGGAAACTGACGTGTCTCAGAATGGAGACCTAGAAATCACCACTCCTGCAAAGATATTCACTTTCCATTCTTTTGCGATCGACACATGGAAAGTGAATAAAAACTATATAAAGCCAACCATCGTCTTGGAAGTGAATGCATATTCGTTCAAACAGGTTCCAGCTTCCCCTCTAAGAACAAGATGAATTCCAGATGGACCAACATCAACGACGTATTAAAATAAGGTATGCCGAAAATACATGTATGACACCCCCCCGCATATTAACATTTAGACGATAGTATTATAACAACATAACTTGGAGTTCAAATAGTAAAGAACAACCATAGGCATTTAGTGACACGTACACACATTCCGATGAACGCTGCGTCACAAGTACATATATGTATTATACTACGTAAAAAAAATATTGTTTTTCATCTATAAAAGAAGAGAGACCATGTTTAAAGTCGTCAAGCCCAAATATCAGCTGACGTGATATTGTAAACAAACACAGATGGAATTTGATGAACGACATTATCATTGTTATTTTTTATGTTTTTAGGGGGGGGTCTGAATTATTCCACCGGGCAAAATATTCCTCGTAATATATAACAATCAATAGATGATTGATTCTATAATAATACATACGCAATCTGTATAAATTAAAATATCATTTTTAAGAGTTGTGTACGACCGAGCCATAGTTACATATAGTTGTACGTATACATGTTCTCTAAGTACATGTGTAGATCACGTATAAGTATGTAATAAGTATCTACATGTGTAGATCACGTACAAGTATGTAATAAGACAATGCTGTACACCTACTTTTGGCTCAATATATCTTTTGGCTGTATATAACTTTTCACGGGATCACATAATTAGCAATTGAGATGTTTCTTTGTTTGTTGTTTTTTTTTTCTTTAAAAACGTGTAGTTCAAGTTAGTTTGCCGATTAGAAATAAAAGTGTTAACCATAATGTGAAAATTTATTACTTACGTTTTGTTGTGCGATTAATGATCTCATTATTATCAGCTAAAATCCACCTGGGAAACTCTAACTCAATTTAACTGCCTTGAAAAACATAACTACTTCCATTACATTAAAAACAATTTTTTTGTTAATAAAACCTAGCGGGGTCTGAGGAAATTCCACATGAGACTCATTCATATTTAATATATTGATGTTGGACTTCTGTAGATGTTCAGTGTAAGTGAAAACGCTCTGATACTATTTTTTGGTAGGTTGTTTTTGTTTTACGGCATATTAACCCTTTTCAGGTCATTTAATGCCGAATCCAGTGATTTGGAAGAAAGATTTAATAGAATATATTTGTTTTTTTTTCAAGTCAGTTTCTATTAACCCCATAGTTGGGGCCTTAACAGGTACTACCACTCCGGGTCAGGGTGGACCTGGGAGCAATGGCATTTAAGTCGTGGCTCCACACTCCCCAAAGCCCGCAAGCTGGGGCCTCACCATCGGATATAGTTTAAGGTCATATCGAGAACCTCTGATACTATTGTAGCTCTTTTGTTAAAACTGCAAAAGTATTTTCCTAAGCTAGCAAGGACGCCCAGCATAGCCCGCTCGTAAATTACGCTTAATTATAATATTTTAATTTTTGCAAATTTCGTATATATTATTATATAGTTAATATTCTATCGCTTTTTGTATATTATTAAGTTGCAATTTCAAAAATAAAAAAATATATCCTTATGACTTGGGTGTATCAGCTTGAATCGAAACCGAAACCAAAACTTATGCAAAAAAATATATGTAGCTATATATAAAGATACAATATACAATTTATCTTGTTCCGTTTATTTGGACGTCTTGAGATTTAAACTTTTGGGGACTGGGAGATTTCGTTCTGTCCATACATAATGATTTCTCATCAGTGTTATTGGCGTATTTTATATTAATCCTTTTTTATATGAGTATTATTTAGATCCATCGTACTATTCCCCTCACTTTGATGGTGATTTTCACAAGGTTTCGGTCGATGTAATTTCTGATCTTCGTCAGGTGTGTCTCTATCGAACTCGGGAATTTGGACGCAATTTTGAATGGAACCGTTTACATACTTCACGGGGGATAGCATGCTCGGGTTCTGCCTCTAATGACTGCATCGAGGTTCTAAGTAATTCGCAATCGTATTTTTCGGTCGCCTACACTGACGATTGAACCTTCAAGAGAATATGACTGAATATTGATATAACATATCCTTACGCTCGGCAGTGATGTTTAATAATTTACAATTTAGAAGTGAATCTACAAATGGGTTAAGATACACATATAAATAGGCAAACGTTATTCAGGTTCTTTATAAAGCGAAATATTTACTATTATATAAATAGGGCACTGGCTACGGTGATCTATTTGAGGAAGTAATATAAACGGAATATTATTTTGTTTTTTAATCTAGTGTTTGATTACCTCTGCTAGGGAAGCCATCCTTTAATACAGCGTTTGTTTTTAAATCCCTGAAAATGTGCATCCTGGTAAACAACTGATGATCCCTGTAAATTCAGATTATTGTAAGTTCGAGAAAGCAAACTGATTAAGCGATAGCAGGAGATTAAACTCCTTATTGACAAAATAATTTTCCAACGAAGGAGTGAAAAACTTTGGGTTTTTAATTTTTTTTGCGGGAAATATTGTGCAAATAATCGAGAATTTAACTTTGCATTTAGTATTGTGAGTTAATTCATATAAAATAATAATTTTATACGTGATTAGCAATTTGATTTATGTTTATTGTAGTTTATAAATAATTGAACATATACAATTATAGCTAATTTCATAAGACTTTCCAATGAGGGTCCTAACAGTTCTCGAAGAGAGGTTGATAAATAGAACTTACTTTTATCTGTTCTTGAAAGTATTACTACAGTAAGTAGGCAATACGTTGATATATATATATATATATATATATATATATATATATATATATATATATCATAGATTTGTTGTTATTTTTAACGATAAATACTGATAAACAGTGGCTTCGCCTCTAAGCTCATCTTTATTTACTTAGAAAGTCGGCCATAATTTATTTGGACGTATATAACATTTTATTTTTATTTTTTTAAAACAGCTACTACGTACACGCGTGTTTAAAGGATACTACCTCTCATCAGCTTAGGTTGACTGTTTCTAGGAATCGAACTCCAGACCATGTTTACAACAAATATATATTATATATATATATTATAAAATTATATATATATATTATATAATTATGCATATATTATATAATTATATATATCATTATATATATAATTATATATATATATATATATATATATATATATATATATATATATGAACATGTATATATATAGATGATAGAGTTAGGAGAATACAGCAAAGGAGACTTATCGGGATAATATAATGCTCAATGTTTCATTGGAGCTTATAAAGGAAACAATAAGAGTGGAAAATAAAGTCACAAAAGCTATATATTCGTGAATATAAAATGGTTCATTTATTTAATAAAGGTATACAAACATTTAGTTGAGGGATAGAGGGAATACTTTATACGAAGGTATTTCGAAGCCTAATGATTTCATCAGAAGAGTAGAGAAGATGCTAGTTACCACAATAGGGATGCGCCGTTTAGCGTAAGATTCATCAGTAACAAAATAAATCAATGAAAATTCTGGTTATATTAGGGGAAATTATATCGAATTCTAAGATAAAGGAGGGTCGTATTATATAAAGGGTAATGTAAAAAGGTGTATGGGTTTCTATCATTCTTAAATAATGTAGGTAGTTTATGTCAAGGGTTTTTATCATATTCTTAAATGATGTATGTAGTTTATGTCAAGGGTTTTTATCATATTCTTAAATGATGTATGTAGTTTATGTCAAGGGTTTCTATCATATTCTTAAATAATGTAGGTAGTTTATGTCAGGGGTTTCTATAATATTCTTAAATAATGTCGTTAATTTTTGTCAAGGGTTTCTATCATATTCTTAAACAATGTAGGTAGTTTATGTAAAGGGTTTCTAACATATTCTTAAATAATGTTGGTAGTTTATGTCAAGGGTTTCTATCATATTCTTAAATAATGTAGGTAGTTTATGTCAAGTGTTTCTATCATATTCTTAAATAATGTAGGTAGTTTATGTCAAGGGCTTCTATCATACTCTTAAATAATGTAGGTAGTTTATGTCAAGGGTTTCTATCATATTCTTAAATAATGTAGGTAGTTTATGTCAAGGGTTTCTATCATATTCTTAAATCATGTAGGTAGTTTATGTCAAGGGCTTCTATCATACTCTTAAATCATGTAGGTAGTTTATGTATAGTGTTTCTATCATATTCTTAAATAATGTAGGTAGTTTATGTCAAGTGTTTCTATCATATTCTTAAATAATGTTGGTAGTTTATGTCAAGTGTTTCTATCATATTCTTAAATAATGTAGGTAGTTTATGGCAAGGGTTTCTATCATATTCTTAAATAATGTAGGTAGTTTATGTCAAGTGTTTCTATCATATTCTTAAATAATGTAGGTAGTTTATGTCAAGGGTTTCTATCATACTCTTAAATAATGTAGGTAGTTTATGTCAAGGGTTTCTATCATATTCTTAAATAATGTAGGTATTTTATGTCAAGGGTTTCTATCATATTCTTAAATAATGTAGGTAGTTTATGTCAAGGGTTTCGATCATATTCTTAAATAATGTAGGTAGTTTATGTCAAGTGTTTCTATCATATTCTTAAATAATGTAGGTAGTTTATGTCAAGTGTTTCTATCATATTCTTAAATAATGTAGGTAGTTTATGTCAAGGGCTTCTATCATACTCTTAAATAATGTAGGTAGTTTATGTCAAGGGTTTCTATCATATTCTTAAATAATGTAATTAGTTTATGTCAAGGGTTTCTATCATACTCTTAAATAATGTAGGTAGTTTATGTCAAGGGTTTCTATCATATTCTAAAATAATGTAGGTAGTTTATGTCAAGGGTTTTTATCATATTCTTAAATAATGTAGGTAGTTTATGTCAAGGGTTTCTATCATACTCTTAAATAATGTAGGTAGTTTATGTCTAGTGTTTCTATCATATTCTTAAATAATGTAGGTAGTTCATGTCAAGGGTTTCTATCATACTCTTAAATAATGTAGGTAGTTTATGTCAAGTGTTTCTATCATATTCTTAAATAATGTAGGTAGTTTATGTCAAGGGCTTCTATCATATTCTTAAATAATGTAGGTAGTTTATGTCAAGGGTTTCTATCATATTCTTAAATAATGTAGGTAGTTTATGTCAAGGGCTTCTATCATACTCTTAAATAATGTAGGTAGTTTATGTCAAGGGTTTCTATCATATTCTTAAATAATGTAGGTAGATTATGTCAAGGTTTTTTATCATATTCTTAAATGATGTATGTAGTTTATGTAAAGTGTTTCTATCATATTCTTTAATAATGTAGGTAGTTTATGTCAAGGGTTTCTATCATATTCTTTAATAATGTAGGAAGTTTATGTCAAGGGTTTCTACTATATTCTTAAATAATGTAGGTAGTTTATGTCAAGGATTTCTATCAAATTCTTAAATGATGTAGGTAGTTTATGTCAAGGGTTTCGATCATATGCTTAAATAATATAGGAAGTTTATGTCAAGGGTTTCTATCATATTCTTAAATAATGTAGGTAGTTTATGTCAAGTGTTTCTATCATATTCTTAAATAATGTAGGTAGTTTATGTCAAGGGTTTCTATCATATTCTTAAATAATGTTGGTAGTTTATGTCAAGGGTTTCTATCACATTCTTAAATAATGTGGGTAGTTTATGTCAAGTGTTTCTATCATATTCTTAAATAATGTTGGTAGTTTATGTCAAGGGTTTCTATCATATTCTTAAATAATGTAGGTAGTTTATGTCAAGGGTTTCTATCATATTCTTAAATAATATAGGTAGTTTATGTCAAGGGTTTCTATCATATTCTTAAATAATGAAGGTAGTTTATGTCAAGGGTTTCTATCATACTCTTAAATAATGTTGGTAGTTTATGTCAAGGGTTTCTATCATATTCTTAAATAATGTAGGTAGTTTATGTCAAGGGTTTCTATCATATTCTTAAATAATGTAGGTAGTTTATGTCAAGGGTTTCTATCATATTATTAAATATTGTTGGTAGTTTATGTCAAGGGCTTCTATCATACTCTTAAATAATGTAGGTAGTTTATGTCAAGGGTTTCTATCATATTCTTAAATGATGTAGGTAGTTTATGTCAAGGGTTTCTATCATATTCTTAAATAATATAGGTAGTTTATGTCAAGGGTTTTTATCATATTCTTAAATAATGTAGGTAGTTTATGTCAAGTGTTTCTATCATATTCTTAAATAATGTAGGTAGTTTATGTCAAGGGTTTCTATCATATTCTTAAATAATGTTGGTAGTTTATGTCAAGGGTTTCTATACTACTCTTAAATAATGTGGGTAGTTTATGTCAAGGGTTTCTATCATATTCTTAAATAATGTTGGTAGTTTATGTCAAGGGTTTCTATCATATTCTTAAATAATGTAGGTAGTTTATGTCAAGGGTTTCTATCATATTCTTAAATAATATAGGTAGTTTATGTCAAGGGTTTCTATCATATTCTTAAATAATGTAGGTAGTTTATGTCAAGGGTTTCTATCATACTCTTAAATAATGTTGGTAGTTTATGTCAAGGGTTTCTATCATATTCTTAAATAATGTTGGTAGTTTATGTCAAGGGTTTCTATCATATTCTTAAATAATGTAGGTAGTTTATGTCAAGGGTTTCTATCATATTCTTAAATAATGTAGGTAGTTTATGTCAAGGGTTTCTATCATATTCTTAAATAATGTAGGTAGTTTATGTCAAGTGTTTCTATCATATTCTTACATAATGTGGGTAGTTTATGTCAAGGGTTTCTATCATATTCTTAAATAATGTGGGTAGTTTATGTCAAGTGTTTCTATCATATTCTTAAATAATGTAGGTAGTTTATGTCAAGTGTTTCTATCATATTCTTAAATAATGTAGGTAGTTTATGTCAAGGGCTTCTATCATACTCTTAAATAATGTAGGTAGTTTATGTCAAGGGTTTCTATCATATTCTTAAATAATGTAGGTAGTTTATGTCAAGGGTTTCTATCATACTCTTAAATAATGTAGGTAGTTTATGTCAAGGGTTTCTATCATATTCTAAAATAATGTAGGTAGTTTATGTCAAGGGCTTCTATCATATTCTTAAATAATGTAGGTAGTTTATGTCAAGGGTTTCTATCATATTCTTAAATAATGTAGGTAGTTTATGTCAAGGGCTTCTATCATACTCTTAAATAATGTAGGTAGTTTATGTCAAGGGTTTCTATCATATTCTTAAATAATGTAGGTAGTTTATGTCAAGGGTTTTTATCATATTCTTAAATGATGTATGTAGTTTATGTCAAGGGTTTCTATCATATTCTTTAATAATGTAGGTAGTTTATGTCAAGGGCTTCTATCATATTCTTTAATAATGTAGGTAGTTTATGTCAAGGGTTTCTATCATATTCTTAAATAATGTAGGTAGTTTACGTCAAGGGTTTCTATCATATTCTTAAATGATGTAGGTAGTTTATGTCAAGGGTTTCGATCATATGCTTAAATAATATAGGTAGTTTATGTCAAGGGTTTCTATCATACTCTAAAATAATGTAGGTAGTTTATGTCAAGTGTTTCTATCATATTCTTAAATAATGTAGGTAGTTTATGTCAAGGGTTTCTATCATATTCTTAAATAATGTTAGTAGTTTATGTCAAGGGTTTCTATCACATTCTTAAATAATGTGGGTAGTTTATGTCAAGGGTTTCTATCATATTCTTAAATAATGTTGGTAGTTTATGTCAAGGGTTTCTATCATATTCTTAAATAATGTAGGTAGTTTATGTCAAGGGTTTCTATCATATTCTTAAATAATATAGGTAGTTTATGTCAAGGGTTTCTATAATATTCTTAAATAATGTAGGTAGTTTATGTCAAGTGTTTCTATCATACTCTTAAATAATGTTGGTAGTTTATGTCAAGGGTTTCTATCATATTCTTAAATAATGTTGGTAGTTTATGTCAAGGGTTTTTATCATATTCTTAAATGATGTATGTAGTTTATGTCAAGTGTTTCTATCATATTCTTTAATAATGTAGGTAGTTTATGTCAAGGGTTTCTATCATATTCTTTAATAATGTAGGAAGTTTATGTCAAGGGTTTCTACTATATTCTTAAATAATGAAGGTAGTTTATGTCAAGGATTTCTATCAAATTCTTAAATGATGTAGGTAGTTTATGTCAAGGGTTTCGATCATATGCTTAAATAATATAGGTAGTTTATGTCAAGGGTTTCTATCATATTCTTAAATAATGTAGGTAGTTTATGTCAACTGTTTCTATCATATTCTTAAATAATGTAGGTAGTTTATGTCAAGGGTTTCTATCATACTCTTAAATAATGTAGGTAGTTTATGTCAAGGGTTTCTATCATATTCTTAAATAATGTAGGTAGTTTATGTCAAGGGTTTTTATCATATTCTTAAATGATGTATGTAGTTTATGTCAAGGGTTTCTATCATATTCTTTAATAATGTAGGTAGTTTATGTCAAGGGCTTCTATCATATTCTTTAATAATGTAGGTAGTTTATGTCAAGGGTTTCTATCATATTCTTAAATAATGTAGGTAGTTTACGTCAAGGGTTTCTATCATATTCTTAAATGATGTAGGTAGTTTATGTCAAGGGTTTCGATCATATGCTTAAATAATATAGGTAGTTTATGTCAAGGGTTTCTATCATACTCTAAAATAATGTAGGTAGTTTATGTCACGGTTTTCTATCATATTCTTAAATAATGTAGGTAGTTTATGTCAAGGGTTTCTATCATATTCTTAAATAATGTTGGTAGTTTATGTCAAGGGTTTCTATCACATTCTTAAATAATGTGGGTAGTTTATGTCAAGGGTTTCTATCATATTCTTAAATAATGTTGGTAGTTTATGTCAAGGGTTTCTATCATATTCTTAAATAATGTAGGTAGTTTATGTCAAGGGTTTCTATCATATTCTTAAATAATATAGGTAGTTTATGTCAAGGGTTTCTATAATATTCTTAAATAATGTAGGTAGTTTATGTCAAGGGTTTCTATCATACTCTTAAATAATGTTGGTAGTTTATGTCAAGGGTTTCTATCATATTCTTAAATAATGTTGGTAGTTTATGTCAAGGGTTTTTATCATATTCTTAAATGATGTATGTAGTTTATGTCAAGTGTTTCTATCATATTCTTTAATAATGTAGGTAGTTTATGTCAAGGGTTTCTATCATATTCTTTAATAATGTAGGAAGTTTATGTCAAGGGTTTCTACTATATTCTTAAATAATGAAGGTAGTTTATGTCAAGGATTTCTATCAAATTCTTAAATGATGTAGGTAGTTTATGTCAAGGGTTTCGATCATATGCTTAAATAATATAGGTAGTTTATGTCAAGGGTTTCTATCATATTCTTAAATAATGTAGGTAGTTTATGTCAACTGTTTCTATCATATTCTTAAATAATGTAGGTAGTTTATGTCAAGGGTTTCTATCATATTCTTAAATAATGTTGGTAGTTTATGTCAAGGGTTTCTATCACATTCTTAAATAATGTGGGTAGTTTATGTCAAGTGTTTCTATCATATTCTTAAAAAATGTTGGTAGTTTATGTCAAGGGTTTCTATCATATTCTTAAATAATGTAGGTAGTTTATGTCAAGGGTTTCTATCATATTCTTAAATAATATAGGTAGTTTATGTCAAGGGTTTCTATCATATTCTTAAATAATGAAGGTAGTTTATGTCAAGGGTTTCTATCATACTCTTAAATAATGTTGGTAGTTTATGTCAAGGGTTTCTATCATATTCTTAAATAATGTAGGTAGTTTATGTCAAGGGTTTCTATCATATTCTTAAATAATGTAGGTAGTTTATGTCAAGGGTTTCTATCATATTATTAAATATTGTTGGTAGTTTATGTCAAGGGATTCTATCATACTCTTAAATAATGTAGGTAGTTTATGTCAAGGGTTTCTATCATATTCTTAAATGATGTAGGTAGTTTATGTCAAGGGTTTCTATCATATTCTTAAATAATATAGGTAGTTTATGTCAAGGGTTTTTATCATATTCTTAAATAATGTAGGTAGTTTATGTCAAGTGTTTCTATCATATTCTTAAATAATGTAGGTAGTTTATGTCAAGGGTTTCTATCATATTCTTAAATAATGTTGGTAGTTTATGTCAAGGGTTTCTATCATACTCTTAAATAATGTGGGTAGTTTATGTCAAGGGTTTCTATCATATTCTTAAATAATGTAGGTAGTTTATGTCAAGGGTTTCTATCATATTCTTAAATAATGTAGGTAGTTTATGTCAAGGGTTTCTATCATATTCTTAAATAATATAGGTAGTTTATGTCAAGGGTTTCTATCATATTCTTAAATAATGTAGGTAGTTTATGTCAAGGGTTTCTATCATACTCTTAAATAATGTTGGTAGTTTATGTCAAGGGTTTCTATCATATTCTTAAATAATGTTGGTAGTTTATGTCAAGGGTTTCTATCATATTCTTAAATAATGTAGGTAGTTTATGTCAAGGGTTTCTATCATATTCTTAAATAATGTAGGTAGTTTATGTCAAGGGTTTCTATCATATTCTTAAATAATGTAGGTAGTTTATGTCAAGTGTTTCTATCATATTCTTACATAATGTGGGTAGTTTATGTCAAGGGTTTCTATCATATTCTTAAATAATGTGGGTAGTTTATGTCAAGTGTTTCTATCATATTCTTAAATAATGTAGGTAGTTTATGTCAAGGGTTTCTATCATATTCTTAAATAATGTAGGTAGTTTATGTCAAGGGTTTCTATCATATTCTTAAATAATGTAGGTAGTTTATGTCAAGTGTTTCTATCATATTCTTACATAATGTGGGTAGTTTATGTCAAGGGTTTCTATCATATTCTTAAATAATTTGGGTAGTTTATGTCAAGTGTTTCTATCATATTCTTAAATAATGTAGGTAGTTTATGTCAAGTGTTTCTATCATATTCTTAAATAATGTAGGTAGTTTATGTCAAGGGCTTCTATCATACTCTTAAATAATGTAGGTAGTTTATGTCAAGGGTTTCTATCATATTCTTAAATAATGTAGGTAGTTTATGTCAAGGGTTTCTATCATACTCTTAAATAATGTAGGTAGTTTATGTCAAGGGTTTCTATCATATTCTAAAATAATGTAGGTAGTTTATGTCAAGGGCTTCTATCATATTCTTAAATAATGTAGGTAGTTTATGTCAAGGGTTTCTATCATATTCTTAAATAATGTAGGTAGTTTATGTCAAGGGCTTCTATCATACTCTTAAATAATGTAGGTAGTTTATGTCAAGGGTTTCTATCATATTCTTAAATAATGTAGGTAGTTTATGTCAAGGGTTTTTATCATATTCTTAAATGATGTATGTAGTTTATGTCAAGGGTTTCTATCATATTCTTAAATAATGTAGGTAGTTCATGTCAAGGGTTTCTATCATATTCTTTAATAATGTAGGTAGTTTATGTCAAGGGTTTCTATCATATTCTTAAATAATGTAGGTAGTTTACGTCAAGGGTTTCTATCATATTCTTAAATGATGTAGGTAGTTTATGTCAAGGGTTTCGATCATATGCTTAAATAATATAGGTAGTTTATGTCAAGGGTTTCTATCATACTCTAAAATAATGTAGGTAGTTTATGTCAAGGGTTTCTATCATACTCTTAAATAATGTTGGTAGTTTATGACAAGGGTTTCTATCATATTCTTAAATAATGTTGGTAGTTTATGTCAAGGGTTTCTATCATATTCTTAAATAATGTAGGTAGTTTATGTCAAGGGTTTCTATCATATTCTTAAATAATGTAGGTAGTTTATGTCAAGTGTTTCTATCATATTCTTACATAATGTGGGTAGTTTATGTCAAGGGTTTCTATCATATTCTTAAATAATGTGGGTAGTTTATGTCAAGTGTTTCTATCATATTCTTAAATAATGTAGGTAGTTTATGTCAAGGGTTTCTATCATATTCTTAAATAATGTAGGTAGTTTATGTCAAGGGTTTCTATCATATTCTTAAATAATGTAGGTAGTTTATGTCAAGTGTTTCTATCATATTCTTACATAATGTGGGTAGTTTATGTCAAGGGTTTCTATCATATTCTTAAATAATGTGGGTAGTTTATGTCAAGTGTTTCTACTATATTCTTAAATAATGTAGGTAGTTTATGTCAAGTGTTTCTATCATATTCTTAAATAATGTAGGTAGTTTATGTCAAGGGCTTCTATCATACTCTAAAATAATGTAGGTAGTTTATGTCAAGGGTTTCTATCATATTCTTAAATAATGTAGGTAGTTTATGTCAAGGGTTTCTATCATACTCTTAAATAATGTAGGTAGTTTATGTCAAGGGTTTCTATCATATTCTAAAATAATGTAGGTAGTTTATGTCAAGGGCTTCTATCATATTCTTAAATAATGTAGGTAGTTTATGTCAAGGGTTTCTATCATATTCTTAAATAATGTAGGTAGTTTATGTCAAGGGCTTCTATCATACTCTTAAATAATGTAGGTAGTTTATGTCAAGGGTTTCTATCATATTCTTAAATAATGTAGGTAGTTTATGTCAAGGGTTTTTATCATATTCTTAAATGATGTATGTAGTTTATGTCAAGGGTTTCTATCATATTCTTTAATAATGTAGGTAGTTTATGTCAAGGGTTTCTATCATATTCTTTAATAATGTAGGTAGTTTATGTCAAGGGTTTCTATCATATTCTTAAATAATGTAGGTAGTTTACGTCAAGGGTTTCTATCATATTCTTAAATGATGTAGGTAGTTTATGTCAAGGGTTTCGATCATATGCTTAAATAATATAGGTAGTTTATGTCAAGGGTTTCTATCATACTCTAAAATAATGTAGGTAGTTTATGTCAAGTGTTTCTATCATATTCTTAAATAATGTAGGTAGTTTATGTCAAGGGTTTCTATCATATTCTTAAATAATGTTGGTAGTTTATGTCAAGGGTTTCTATCACATTCTTAAATAATGTGGGTAGTTTATGTCAAGGGTTTCTATCATATTCTTAAATAATGTTGGTAGTTTATGTCAAGGGTTTCTATCATATTCTTAAATAATGTAGGTAGTTTATGTCAAGTGTTTCTATCATATTCTTAAATAATGTAGGTAGTTTATGTCAAGGGTTTCTATCATACTCTTAAATAATGTTGGTAGTTTATGTCAAGGGTTTCTATCATATTCTTAAATAATGTTGGTAGTTTATGTCAAGGGTTTTTATCATATTCTTAAATGATGTATGTAGTTTATTTCAAGTGTTTCTATCATATTCTTTAATAATGTAGGTAGTTTATGTCAAGGGTTTCTATCATATTCTTTAATAATGTAGGAAGTTTATGTCAAGGGTTTCTACTATATTCTTAAATAATGAAGGTAGTTTATGTCAAGGATTTCTATCAAATTCTTAAATGATGTAGGTAGTTTATGTCAAGGGTTTCGATCATATGCTTAAATAATATAGGTAGTTTATGCCAAGGGTTTCTATCATATTCTTAAATAATGTAGGTAGTTTATGTCAAGTGTTTCTATCATATTCTAAAATAATGTAGGTAGTTTATGTCAAGGGTTTCTATCATATTCTTAAATAATGTTGGTAGTTTATGTCAAGGGTTTCTATCACATTCTTAAATAATGTGGGTAGTTTATGTCAAGTGTTTCTATCATATTCTTAAATAATGTTGGTAGTTTATGTCAAGGGTTTCTATCATATTCTTAAATAATGTAGGTAGTTTATGTCAAGGGTTTCTATCATATTCTTAAATAATATAGGTAGTTTATGTCAAGGGTTTCTATCATATTCTTAAATAATGAAGGTAGTTTATGTCAAGGGTTTCTATCATACTCTTAAATAATGTTGGTAGTTTATGTCAAGGGTTTCTATCATATTCTTAAATAATGAAGGTAGTTTATGTCAAGGGTTTCTATCATATTCTTAAATAATGTAGGTAGTTTATGTCAAGGTTTTCTATCATATTATTAAATATTGTTGGTAGTTTATGTCAAGGGCTTCTATCATACTCTTAAATAATGTAGGTAGTTTATGTCAAGGGTTTCTATCATATTCTAAAATGATGTAGGTAGTTTATGTCAAGGGTTTCTATCATATTCTTAAATAATATAGGTAGTTTATGTCAAGGGTTTTTATCATATTCTTAAATAATGTAGGTAGTTTATGTCAAGTGTTTCTATCATATTCTTAAATAATGTAGGTAGTTCATGTCAAGGGTTTCTATCATATTCTTAAATAATGTTGGTAGTTTATGTCAAGGGTTTCTATCATACTCTTAAATAATGTGGGTAGTTTATGTCAAGGGTTTCTATCATATTCTTAAATAATGTAGGTAGTTTATGTCAAGGGTTTCTATCATATTCTTAAATAATGTAGGTAGTTTATGTCAAGGGTTTCTATCATATTCTTAAATAATATAGGTAGTTTATGTCAAGGGTTTCTATCATATTCTTAAATAATGTAGGTAGTTTATGTCAAGGGTTTCTATCATACTCTTAAATAATGTTGGTAGTTTATGTCAAGGGTTTCTATCATATTCTTAAATAATGTTGGTAGTTTATGTCAAGGGTTTCTATCATATTCTTAAATAATGTAGGTAGTTTATGTCAAGGGTTTCTATCATATTCTTAAATAATGTAGGTAGTTTATGTCAAGGGTTTCTATCATATTCTTAAATAATGTAGGTAGTTTATGTCAAGTGTTTCTATCATATTCTTACATAATGTGGGTAGTTTATGTCAAGGGTTTCTATCATATTCTTAAATAATGTGGGTAGTTTATGTCAAGTGTTTCTATCATATTCTTAAATAATGTAGGTAGTTTATGTCAAGTGTTTCTATCATATTCTTAAATAATGTAGGTAGTTTATGTCAAGGGCTTCTATCATACTCTTAAATAATGTAGGTAGTTTATGTCAAGGGTTTCTATCATATGCTTAAATAATGTAGGTAGTTTATGTCAGGGGTTTCTATCATACTCTTAAATAATGTAGGTAGTTTATGTCAAGGGTTTCTATCATATTCTTAAATAATGTAGGTAGTTTATGTCAAGGGCTTCTATCATATTCTTAAATAATGTAGGTAGTTTATGTCAAGGGTTTCTATCATATTCTTAAATAATGTAGGTAGTTTATGTCAAGGGCTTCTATCATACTCTTAAATAATGTAGGTAGTTTATGTCAAGGGTTTCTATCATATTCTTAAATAATGTAGGTAGTTTATGTCAAGGGTTTTTATCATATTCTTTAATAATGTAGGTAGATTATGTCAAGGGTTTTTATCATATTCTTAAATGATGTATGTAGTTTATGTAAAGTGTTTCTATCATATTCTTTAATAATGTAGGTAGTTTATGTCAAGGGTTTCTATCATATTCTTTAATAATATAGGTAGTTTATGTCAAGGGTTTCTATCATATTCTTAAATAATGTAGGTAGTTTATGTCAAGGGTTTCTATCATATTCTTAAATGATGTAGGTAGTTTATGTCAAGGGTTTCGATCATATGCTTAAATAATATAGGTAGTTTATGTCAAGGGTTTCTATCATACTCTAAAATAATGTAGGTAGTTTATGTCAAGTGTTTCTATCATATTCTTAAATAATGTAGGTAGTTTATGTCAAGGGTTTCTATCATATTCTTAAATAATGTTGGTAGTTTATGTCAAGGGTTTCTATCACATTCTTAAATAATGTGGGTAGTTTATGTCAAGGGTTTCTATCATATTCTTAAATAATGTTGGTAGGTTATGTCAAGGGTTTCTATCATATTCTTAAATAATGTAGGTAGTTTATGTCAAGGGTTTCTATCATATTCTTAAATAATATAGGTAGTTTATGTCAAGGGTTTCTATCATATTCTTAAAAAATGTAGGTAGTTTATGTCAAGTGTTTCTATCATACTCTTAAATAATGTTGGTAGTTTATGTCAAGGGTTTCTATCATATTCTTAAATAATGTTGGTAGTTTATGTCAAGGGTTTCTATCATATTCTTAAATAATGTGGGTAGTTTATGTCAAGGGTTTCTATCATATTCTTAAATAATGTAGGTAGTTTATGTCAAGGGTTTCTATCATATTCTTAAATAATGTAGGTAGTTTATGTCAAGTGTTTCTATCATATTCTTAAATAATGTGGGTAGTTTATGTCAAGGGTTTCTATCATATTCTTAAATAATGTTGGTAGTTTATGTCAAGGGTTTCTATCATATTCTTAAATAATGTAGGTAGTTTATGTCAAGGGTTTCTATCATATTCTTAAATAATGTAGGTAGTTTATGTCAAGGGTTTCTATCATATTATTAAATAATGTTGGTAGTTTATGTCAAGGGCTTCTATCATACTCTTAAATAATGTAGGTAGTTATAGTCAAGGTTTCTATCATATTCTTAAATGATGTAGGTAGTTTATGTCAAGGGTTTCTATCATATTCTTAAATAATATAGGTAGTTTATGTCAAAGGTTTCTATCATATTCTTAAATAATGTAGGTAGTTTATGTCAAGTGTTTCTATCATATTCTTAAATAATGTATGTAGTTTATGTCAAGGGTTTCTATCATATTCTTAAATAATGTAGGTAGTTTATGTCAAGGGTTTCTATCATATTCTTAAATAATGTTGGTAGTTTATGTCAAGGGTTTCTATCATATTCTTAAATAATGTAGGTAGTTTATGTCAAGGGTTTCTATCATATTCTTAAACAATGTAGGTAGTTTATGTCAAGTGTTTCTATCATATTCTTACATAATGTGGGTAGTTTATGTCAAGGGTTTCTATCATATTCTTAAATAATGTGGGTAGTTTATGTCAAGTGTTTCTATCATATTCTTAAATAATGTAGGTAGTTTATGTCAAGTGTTTCTATCATATTCTTAAATAATGTAGGTAGTTTATGTCAAGCGCTTCTATCATACTCTTAAATAATGTAGGTAGTTTATGTCAAGGGTTTCTATCATATTCTTAAATAATGTAGGTAGTTTATGTCAAGGGTTTCTATCATACTCTTAAATAATGTAGGTAGTTTATGTCAAGGGTTTCTATCATACTCTTAAATAATGTAGGTAGTTTATGTCAAGGGTTTCTATCATACTCTAAAATAATGTAGGTAGTTTATGTCAAGGGTTTCTATCATACACTTAAATAATGTAGGTAGTTTATGTCAAGGGTTTCTATCATATTCTTAAATAATATAGGTAGTTTATGTCAAGGGTTTCTATCATATTCTAAAATAATGTAGGTAGTTTATGTCAAGTGTTTCTATCATATTCTTAAATAATGTAGGTAGTTTATGGCAAGGGTTTCTATCATATTATTAAATAATGTAGGTAGTTTATGTCAAGTGTTTCTATCATATTCTTAAATAATGTTGGTAGTTTATTTCAAGGGTTTCTATCATATTCTTAAATAATGTAGGTAGTTTATGTCAAGGGTTTCTATCATATTCTTCAACAATGTAGGTAGTTTATGTCAAGTGTTTCTATCATATTCTTACATAATGTGGGTAGTTTATGTCAAGGGTTTCTATCATATTCTTAAATAATGTGGGTAGTTTATGTCAAGTGTTTCTATCATATTCTTAAATAATGTAGGTAGTTTATGTCAAGTGTTTCTATCATATTCTTAAATAATGTAGGTAGTTTATGTCAAGGGCTTCTATCATACTCTTAAATAATGTAGGTAGTTTATGTCAAGGGTTTCTATCATATTCTTAAATAATGTAGGTAGTTTATGTCAAGGGTTTCTATCATACTCTTAAATAATGTAGGTAGTTTATGTCAAGGGTTTCTATCATACTCTTAAATAATGTAGGTAGTTTATGTCAAGGGTTTCTATCATACTCTAAAATAATGTAGGTAGTTTATGTCAAGGGTTTCTATCATACTCTTAAATAATGTAGGTAGTTTATGTCAAGGGTTTCTATCATATTCTTAAATAATATAGGTAGTTTATATCAAGGGTTTCTATCATATTCTAAAATAATGTAGGTAGTTTATGTCAAGTGTTTCTATCATATTCTTAAATAATGTAGGTAGTTTATGGCAAGGGTTTCTATCATATTCTTAAATAATGTAGGTAGTTTATGTCAAGTGTTTCTATCATATTCTTAAATAATGTAGGTAGTTTATGTCAAGGGTTTCTATCATACTCTTAAATAATGTAGGTAGTTTATGTCAAGGGTTTCTATCATATTCTTAAATAATGTAGGTAGTTTATGTCAAGGGTTTCTATCATATTCTTAAATAATGTAGGTAGTTTATGTCAAGGGTTTCGATCATATTCTTAAATAATGTAGGTAGTTTATGTCAAGTGTTTCTATCATATTCTTAAATAATGTAGGTAGTTTATGTCAAGTGTTTCTATCATATTCTTAAATAATGTAGGTAGTTTATGTCAAGGGCTTCTATCATACTCTTAAATAATGTAGGTAGTTTATGTCAAGGGTTTCTATCATATTCTTAAATAATGTAGGTAGTTTATGTCAAGGGTTTCGATCATACTCTTAAATAATGTAGGTAGTTTATGTCAAGGGTTTCTATCATATTCTAAAATAATGTAGGTAGTTTATGTCAAGGGTTTTTATCATATTCTTAAATAATGTAGGTAGTTTATGTCAAGGGTTTCTATCATACTCTTAAATAATGTAGGTAGTTTATGTCAAGTGTTTCTATCATATTCTTAAATAATGTAGGTAGTTCATGTCAAGGGTTTCTATCATACGCTTAAATAATGTAGGTAGTTTATGTCAAGTGTTTCTATCATATTCTTACATAATGTAGGTAGTTTATGTCAAGGGCTTCTATCATATTCTTAAATAATGTAGGTAGTTTATGTCAAGGGTTTCTATCATATTCTTAAATAATGTAGGTAGTTTATGTCAAGGGCTTCTATCATACTCTTAAATAATGTAGGTAGTTTATGTCAAGGGTTTCTATCATATTCTTAAATAATGTAGGTAGTTTATGTCAAGGGTTTTTATCATATTCTTAAATGATGTATGTAGTTTATGTCAAGTGTTTCTATCATATTCTTTAATAATGTCGGTAGTTTATGTCAAGGGTTTCTATCATATTCTTTAATAATGTAGGAAGTTTATGTCAAGGGTTTCTACTATATTCTTAAATAATGAAGGTAGTTTATGTCAAGGATTTCTATCAAATTCTTAAATGATGTAGGTAGTTTATGTCAAGGGTTTCGATCATATGCTTAAATAATATAGGTAGTTTATGTCAAGGGTTTCTATCATATTCTTAAATAATGTAGGTAGTTTATGTCAAGTGTTTCTATCATATTCTTAAATAATGTAGGTAGTTTATGTCAAGGGTTTCTATCATATTCTTAAATAATGTTGGTAGTTTATGTCAAGGGTTTCTATCACATTCTTAAATAATGTGGGTAGTTTATGTCAAGTGTTTCTATCATATTCTTAAATAATGTTGGTAGTTTATGTCAAGGGTTTCTATCATATTCTTAAATAATGTAGGTAGTTTATGTCAAGGGTTTCTATCATATTCTTAAATAATATAGGTAGTTTATGTCAAGGGTTTCTATCATATTCTTAAATAATGTAGGTAGTTTATGTCAAGGGTTTCTATCATACTCTTAAATAATGTAGGTAGTTTATGTCAAGGGTTTCTATCATATTCTTAAATAATGTAGGTAGTTTATGTCAAGGGTTTCTATCATATTCTTAAATAATGTAGGTAGTTTATGTCAAGGGTTTCTATCATATTATTAAATATTGTTGGTAGTTTATGTCAAGGGCTTCTATCATACTCTTAAATAATGTAGGTAGTTTATGTCAAGGGTTTCTATCACATTCTTAAATAATGAAGGTAGTTTATGTCAAGGGTTTCTATCATATTCTTAAATAATGTTGGTAGTTTATGTCAAGGGTTTCTATCATATTCTTTAATAATGTAGGTAGTTTATGTCAAGGGTTTCTATCATATTCTTAAATAATGTAGGAAGTTCATGTCAAGGGTTTCTATCATATTCTTAAATAATGTAGGTAGTTTATGTCAAGGGTTTCTATCATACTCTTAAATAATGTTGGTAGTTTATGTCAAGGGTTTCTATCATATTCTTAAATAATGTTGGTAGTTTATGTCAAGGGTTTCTATCATATTCTTAAATAATGTGGGTAGTTTATGTCAAGGGTTTCTATCATATTCTTAAATAATGTAGGTAGTTTATGTCAAGGGTTTCTATCATATTCTTAAATAATGTAGGTAGTTTATGTCAAGTGTTTCTATCATATTCTTAAATAATGTGGGTAGTTTATGTCAAGGGTTTCTATCATATTCTTAAATAATGTTGGTAGTTTATGTCAAGGGTTTCTCTCATATTCTTAAATAATGTAGGTAGTTTATGTCAAGGGTTGCTATCATATTCGTAAATAATGTAGGTAGTTTATGTCAAGGGTTTCTATCATATTATTAAATAATGTTGGTAGTTTATGTCAAGGGCTTCTATCATACTCTTAAATAATGTAGGTAGTTTATGTCAAGGGTTTCTATCATATTCTTAAATGATGTAGGTAGTTTTTGTCAAGGGTTTCTATCATATTCTTAAATAATATAGGTAGTTTATGTCAAGGGTTTCTATCATATTCTTAAATATTGTAGGTAGTTTATGTCAAGTGTTTCTATCATATTCTTAAATAATGTATGTAGTTTATGTCAAGGGTTCCTATCATATTCTTAAATAATGTAGGTAGTTTATGTCAAGGGTTTCTATCATATTCTTAAATAATGTTGGTAGTTTATGTCAAGGGTTTCTATCATATTCTTAAATAATGTAGGTAGTTTATGTCAAGGGTTTCTATCATATTCTTAAATAATATAGGTAGTTTATGTCAAGGGTTTCTATCATATTCTTAAATAATGTAGGTAGTTTATGTCAAGGGTTTCTATCATACTCTTAAATAATGTTGGTAGTTTATGTCAAGGGTTTCTATCATATTCTTAAATAATGTTGGTAGTTTATGTCAAGGGTTTCTATCATATTCTTAAATAATGTAGGTAGTTTATGTCAAGGGTTTCTATCATATTCTTAAATAATGTAGGTAGTTTATGTCAAGGGTTTCTATCATATTCTTAAATAATGTAGGTAGTTTATGTCAAGTGTTTCTATCATATTCTTACATAATGTGGGTAGTTTATGTCAAGGGTTTCTATCATATTCTTAAATAATGTGGGTAGTTTATGTCAAGTGTTTCTATCATATTCTTAAATAATGTAGGTAGTTTATGTCAAGTGTTTCTATCATATTCTTAAATAATATAGGTAGTTTATGTCAAGGGCTTCTATCATATTCTTAAATAATGTAGGTAGTTTATGTCAAGGGTTTCTATCATATTCTTAAATAATATAGGTAGTTTATGTCAAGGGTTTCTATCATACTCTTAAATAATGTAGGTAGTTTATGTCAAGGGTTTCTATCATACTCTTAAATAATGTAGGTAGTTTATGTCAAGTGTTTCTATCATACTCTTAAATAATACAGGTAGTTTATGTCAAGGGTTTCTATCATACTCTTAAATAATGTAGGTAGTTTATGTCAAGGGTTTCTATCATATTCTTAAATAATATAGGTAGTTTATGTCAAGGGTTTCTATCATATTCTAAAATAATGTAGGTAGTTTATGTCAACTGCTTCTATCATATTCTTAAATAATGTAGGTAGTTTATGGCAAGGGTTTCTATCATATTCTTAAATAATGTAGGTAGTTTATGTCAAGTGTTTCTATCATATTCTTAAATAATGTAGGTAGTTTATGTCAAGGGTTTCTATCATACTCTTAAATAATGGAGGTAGTTTATGTCAATGGTTTCTATCATATTCTTAAATAATGTAGGTAGTTTATGTCAAGGGTTTCTATCATATTCTAAAATAATGTAGGTAGTTTATGTCAAGGGTTTCGATCATATTCTTAAATAATGTAGGTAGTTTATGTCAAGTGTTTCTATCATATTCTTAAATAATGTAGGTAGTTTATGTCAAGTGTTTCTATCCTATTCTTAAATAATGTAGGTAGTTTATGTCAAGGGCTTCTATCATACTCTTAAATAATGTAGGTAGTTTATGTCAAGGGTTTCTATCATATTCTTAAATAATGTAGGTAGTTTATGTCAAGGGTTTCTATCATACTCTTAAATAATGTAGGTAGTTTATGTCAAGGGTTTCTATCATATTCTAAAATAATGTAGGTAGTTTATGTCAAGGGTTTCTATCATATTCTTAAATAATGTAGGTAGTTTATGTCAAGGGTTTCTATCATACTCTTAAATAATGTAGGTAGTTTATGTCAAGTGTTTCTATCATATTCTTAAATAATGTAGGTAGTTCATGTCAAGGGTTTCTATCATACTCTTAAATAATGTAGGTAGTTTATGTCAAGTGTTTCTATCATATTCTTAAATAATGTTGGTAGTTTATGTCAAGGGCTTCTATCATATTCTTAAATAATGTAGGTAGTTTATGTCAAGGGTTTCTATCATATTCTTAAATAATGTAGGTAGTTTATGTCAAGGGCTTCTATCATACTCTTAAATAATATAGGTAGTTTATGTCAAGGGTTTCTATCATATTCTTAAATAATGTAGGTAGTTTATGTCAAGTGTTTCTATCATATTCTTAAATGATGTAGGTAGTTTATGTCAAGTGTTTCTTTCATATTCTTTAATAATGTAGGTAGTTTATGTCAAGGGTTTCTATCATATTCTTTAATAATGTAGGAAGTTTATGTCAAGAGTTTCTACTATATTCTTAAATAATGTAGGTAGTTTATGTCAAGGATTTCTATCACATTCTTAAATGATGTAGGTAGTTTATGTCAAGGGTTTCGATCATATGCTTAAATAATATAGGTAGTTTATGTCAAGGGTTTCTATCATATTCTTAAATAATGTAGGTAGTTTATGTCAAGTGTTTCTATCATATTCTTAAATAATGTAGGTAGTTTATGTCAAGGGTTTCTATCATATTCTTAAATAATGTTGGTAGTTTATGTCAAGGGTTTCTATCACATTCTTAAATAATGTGGGTAGTTTATGTCAAGTGTTTCTATCATATTCTTAAATAATGTTGGTAGTTTATGTCAAGGGTTTCTATCATATTCTTAAATAATGTAGGTAGTTTATGTCAAGGGTTTCTATCATATTCTTAAATAATATAGGTAGTTTATGTCAAGGGTTTCTATCATATTCTTAAATAATGTAGGTAGTTTATGTCAAGGGTTTCTATCATACTCTTAAATAATGTTGGTAGTTTATGTCATGGGTTTCTATCATATTCTTAAATAATGTAGGTAGTTAATGTCAAGGGTTTCTATCATATTCTTAAATAATGTAGGTAGTTTATGTCAAGGGTTTCTATCATATTATTAAATATTGTTGGTAGTTTATGTCAAGGGCTTCTATCATACTCTTAAATAATGTAGGTAGTTTATGTCAAGGGTTTCTATCATATTCTTAAATGATGTAGGTAGTTTATGTCAAGGGTTTCTATCATATTCTTAAATAATATAGGTAGTTTATGTCAAGGGTTTCTATCATATTCTTAAACAATGTAGGTAGTTTATGTCAAGTGTTTCTATCATATTCTTAAATAATGTAGGTAGTTTATGTCAAGGGTTTCTATCATATTCTTAAATAATGTTGGTAGTTTATGTCAAGGGTTTCTATCATATTCTTAAATAATGTGGGTAGTTTATGTCAAGGGTTTCTATCATATTCTTAAATAATTTTGGTAGTTTATGTCAAGGGTTTCTATCATATTCTTAAATAATATAGGTAGTTTATGTCAAGGGTTTCTATCATATTCTTTAATAATGTAGGTAGTTTATGTCAAGGGTTTCTATCATACTCTTAAATAATGTTGGTAGTTTATGTCAAGGGTTTCTATCATATTCTTAAATAATGTTGGTAGTTTATGTCAAGGGTTTCTATCATATTCTTAAATAATGTAGGTAGTTTATGTCAAGGGTTTCTATCATATTCTTAAATAATGTAGGTAGTTTATGTCAAGGGTTTCTATCATATTCTTAAATAATGTAGGTAGTTTATGTCAAGTGTTTCTATCATATTCTTACATAATGTGGGTAGTTTATGTCAAGGGTTTCTATCATATTCTTAAATCATGTGGGTAGTTTATGTCAAGTGTTTCTATCATATTCTTAAATAATGTAGGTAGTTTATGTCAAGTGTTTCTATCATATTCTTAAATAATGTAGGTAGTTTATGTCAAGGGCTTCTATCATACTCTTAAATAATGTAGGTAGTTTATGTCAAGGGTTTCTATCATATTCTTAAATAATGTAGGTAGTTTATGTCAAGGGTTTCTATCATACTCTTAAATAATGTAGGTAGTTTATGTCAAGGGTTTCTATCATATTCTAAAATAATGTAGGTAGTTTATGTCAAGGGCTTCTATCATATTCTTAAATAATGTAGGTAGTTTATGTCAAGGGTTTCTATCATATTCTTAAATAATGTAGGTAGTTTATGTCAAGGGCTTCTATCATACTCTTAAATAATGTAGGTAGTTTATGTCAATGGTTTCTATCATATTCTTAAATAATGTAGGTAGTTTATGTCAAGGGTTTTTATCATATTCTTAAATGATGTATGTAGTTTATGTCAAGTGTTTCTATGATATTCTTTAATAATGTAGGTAGTTTATGTCAAGGGTTTCTATCATATTCTTAAATAATGTAGGTAGTTTATGTCAAGGGTTTCTATCATATTCTTAAATGATGTAGGTAGTTTATGTCAAGGGTTTCGATCATATGCTTAAATAATATAGGTAGTTTATGTCAAGGGTTTCTATCATACTCTAAAATAATGTAGGTAGTTTATGTCAAGTTTTTCTATCATATTCTTAAATAATGTAGGTAGTTTATGTCAAGGGTTTCTATCATATTCTTAAATAATGTTGGTAGTTTATGTCAAGGGTTTCTATCACATTCTTAAATAATGTGGGTAGTTTATGTCAAGGGTTTCTATCATATTCTTAAATAATGTTGGTAGTTTATGTCAAGGGTTTCTATCATATTCTTAAATAATGTAGGTAGTTTATGTCAAGGGTTTCTATCATATTCTTAAATAATATAGGTAGTTTATGTCAAGGGTTTCTATCATATTCTTAAATAATGTAGGTAGTTTATGTCAAGGGTTTCTATCATACTCTTAAATAATGTTGGTAGTTTATGTCAAGGGTTTCTATCATATTCTTAAATAATGTTGGTAGTTTATGTCAAGGGTTTCTATCATATTCTTAAATAATGTGGGTAGTTTATGTCAAGGGTTTCTATCATATTCTTAAATAATGTAGGTAGTTTATGTCAAGGGTTTCTATCATATACTTAAATAATGTAGGTAGTTTATGTCAAGTGTTTCTATCATATTCTTAAATAATGTGGGTAGTTTATGTCAAGGGTTTCTATCATATTCTTAAATAATGTTGGTAGTTTATGTCAAGGGTTTCTATCATATTCTTAAATAATGTAGGTAGTTTATGTCAAGGGTTTCTATCATATTCTTAAATAATGTAGGTTGTTTATGTCAAGGGTTTCTATCATATTATTAAATAATGTAGGTAGTTTATGTCAAGGGCTTCTATCATACTCTTAAATAATGTAGGTAGTTTATGTCAAGGTTTCTATCATATTCTTAAATGATGTAGGTAGTTTATGTCAAGGGTTTCTATCATATTCTTAAATAATATAGGTAGTTTATGTCAAAGGTTTCTATCATATTCTTAAATAATGTAGGTAGTTTATGTCAAGTGTTTCTATCATATTCTTAAATAATGTATGTAGTTTATGTCAAGGGTTTCTATCATATTCTTAAATAATGTAGGTAGTTTATGTCAAGGGTTTCTATCATATTCTTAAATAATGTTGGTAGTTTATGTCAAGGGTTTCTATCATATTCTTAAATAATGTAGGTAGTTTATGTCAAGGGTTTCTATCATATGCTTAAACAATGTAGGTAGTTTATGTCAAGTGTTTCTATCATATTCTTACATAATGTGGGTAGTTTATGTCAAGGGTTTCTATCATATTCTTAAATAATGTGGGTAGTTTATGTCAAGTGTTTCTATCATATTCTTAAATAATGTAGGTAGTTTATGTCAAGTGTTTCTATCATATTCTTAAATAATGTAGGTAGTTTATGTCAAGGGCTTCTATCATACTCTTAAATAATGTAGGTAGTTTATGTCAAGGGTTTCTATCATATTCTTAAATAATGTAGGTAGTTTATGTCAAGGGTTTCTATCATACTCTTAAATAATGTAGGTAGTTTATGTCAAGGGTTTCAATCATACTCTTAAATAATGTAGGTAGTTTATGTCAAGGGTGTCTATCATACTCTTAAATAATGTTGGTAGTTTATGTCAAGGGTTTCTATCATATTCTTAAATAATGTTGGTAGTTTATGTCAAGGGTTTCTATCATATTCTTAAATAATGTAGGTAGTTTATGTCAAGGGTTTCTATCATATTCTTAAATAATGTAGGTAGTTTATGTCAAGGGTTTCTATCATATTCTTAAATAATGTAGGTAGTTTATGTCAAGTGTTTCTATCATATTCTTACATAATGTGGGTAGTTTATGTCAAGGGTTTCTATCATATTCTTAAATCATGTGGGTAGTTTATGTCAAGTGTTTCTATCATATTCTTTAATAATGTAGGTAGTTTATGTCAAGTGTTTCTATCATATTCTTAAATAATGTAGGTAGTTTATGTCAAGGGCTTCTATCATACTCTTAAATAATGTAGGTAGTTTATGTCAAGGGTTTCTATCATACTCTTAAATAATGTAAGTAGTTTATGTCAAGGGTTTCTATCATATTCTAAAATAATGTAGGTAGTTTATGTCAAGGGCTTCTATCATATTCTTAAATAATGTAGGTAGTTTATGTCAAGGGTTTCTATCATATTCTTAAATAATGTAGGTAGTTTATGTCAAGGGCTTCTATCATACTCTTAAATAATGTAGGTAGTTTATGTCAATGGTTTCTATCATATTCTTAAATAATGTAGGTAGTTTATGTCAAGGGGTTTTATCATATTCTTAAATGATGTATGTAGTTTATGTCAAGTGTTTCTATCATATTCTTTAATAATGTAGGTAGTTTATGTCAAGGGTTTCTATCATATTCTTTAATAATGTAGGTAGTTTATGTCAAGGGTTTCTATCATATTCTTAAATAATGTAGGTAGTTTATGTCAAGGGTTTCTATAATATTCTTAAATGATGTAGGTAGTTTATGTCAAGGGTTTCGATCATATGCTTAAATAATATAGGTAGTTTATGTCAAGGGTTTCTATCATACTCTAAAATAATGTAGGTAGTTTATGTCAAGTTTTTCTATCATATTCTTAAATAATGTAGGTAGTTTATGTCAAGGGGTTCTATCATATTCTTAAATAATGTTGGTAGTTTATGTCAAGGGTTTCTATGACATTCTTAAATAATGTGGGTAGTTTATGTCAAGGGTTTCTATCATATTCTTAAATAATGTTGGTAGTTTATGTCAAGGTTTTCTATCATATTCTTAAATAATGTAGGTAGTTTATGTCAAGGGATTCTATCATATTCTTAAATAATATAGGTAGTTTATGTCAAGGGTTTCTATCATATTCTTTAATAATGTAGGTAGTTTATGTCAAGGGTTTCTATCATACTCTTAAATAATGTGAGTAGTTTATGTCAAGGGTTTCTATCATATTCTTAAATAATGTAGGTAGTTTATGTCAAGGGTTTCTATCATATTATTAAATAATGTTGGTAGTTTATGTCAAGGGCTTCTATCATACTCTTAAATAATGTAGGTAGTTTATGTCAAGGTTTCTATCATATTCTTAAATGATGTAGGTAGTTTATGTCAAGGGTTTCTATCATATTCTTAAATAATATAGGTAGTTTATGTCAAAGGTTTCTATCATATTCTTAAATAATGTAGGTAGTTTATGTCAAGTGTTTCTATCATATTCTTAAATAATGTATGTAGTTTATGTCAAGGGTTTCTATCATATTCTTAAATAATGTAAGTAGTTTATGTCAAGGGTTTCTATCATATTCTTAAATAATGTTGGTAGTTTATGTCAAGGGTTTCTATCATATTCTTAAATAATGTAGGTAGTTTATGTCAAGGGTTTCTATCATATTCTTAAACAATGTAGGTAGTTTATGTCAAGTGTTTCTATCATATTCTTACATAATGTGGGTAGTTTATGTCAAGGGTTTCTATCATATTCTTAAATAATGTGGGTAGTTTATGTCAAGTGTTTCTATCATATTCTTAAATAATGTAGGTAGTTTATGTCAAGTGTTTCTATCATATTCTTAAATAATGTAGGTAGTTTATGTCAAGGGCTTCTATCATACTCTTAAATAATGTAGGTAGTTTATGTCAAGGGTTTCTATCATATTCTTAAATAATGTAGGTAGTTTATGTCAAGGGTTTCTATCATACTCTTAAATAATGTAGGTAGTTTATGTCAAGGGTTTCAATCATACTCTTAAATAATGTAGGTAGTTTATGTCAAGGGTTTCTATCATACTCTAAAATAATGTAGGTAGTTTATGTCAAGGGTTTCTATCATATTCTTAAATAATGTAGGTAGTTTATGTCAAGGGTTTCTATCATATTCTTAAATAATATAGGTAGTTTATGTCAAGGGTTTCTATCATATTCTAAAATAATGTAGGTAGTTTATGTCAAGTGTTTCTATCATATTCTTAAATAATGTAGGTAGTTTATGGCAAGGGTTTCTATCATATTCTTAAATAATGTAGGTAGTTTATGTCAAGTGTTTCTATCATATTCTTAAATAATGTTGGTAGTTTATGTCAAGGGTTTCTATCATATTCTTAAATAATGTAGGTAGTTTATGTCAAGGGTTTCTATCATATTCTTAAACAATGTAGGTAGTTTATGTCAAGTGTTTCTATCATATTCTTACATAATGTGGGTAGTTTATGTCAAGGGTTTCTATCATATTCTTAAATAATGTGGGTAGTTTATGTCAAGTGTTTCTATCATATTCTTAAATAATGTAGGTAGTTTATGTCAAGTGTTTCTATCATATTCTTAAATAATGTAGGTAGTTTATGTCAAGGGCTTCTATCATACTCTTAAATAATGTAGGTAGTTTATGTCAAGGGTTTCTATCATATTCTTAAATAATGTAGGTAGTTTATGTCAAGGGTTTCTATCATACTCTTAAATAATGTAGGTAGTTTATGTCAAGGGTTTCTATCATACTCTTAAATAATGTAGGTAGTTTATGTCAAGGGTTTCTATCATACTCTAAAATAATGTAGGTAGTTTATGTCAAGGGTTTCTATCATACTCTTAAATAATGTAGGTAGTTTATGTCAAGGGTTTCTATCATATTCTTAAATAATATAGGTAGTTTATGTCAAGGGTTTCTATCATATTCTAAAATAATGTAGGTAGTTTATGTCAAGTGTTTCTATCATATTCTTAAATAATGTAGGTAGTTTATGGCAAGGGTTTCTATCATATTCTTAAATAATGTAGGTAGTTTATGTCAAGTGTTTCTATCATATTCTTAAATAATGTAGGTAGTTTATGTCAAGGGTTTCTATCATACTCTTAAATAATGTAGGTAGTTTATGTCAAGGGTTTCTATCATATTCTTAAATAATGTAGGTAGTTTATGTCAAGGGTTTCTATCATATTCTTAAATAATGTAGGTAGTTTATGTCAAGGGTTTCGATCATATTCTTAAATAATGTAGGTAGTTTATGTCAAGTGTTTCTATCATATTCTTAAATAATGTAGGTAGTTTATGTCAAGTGTTTCTATCATATTCTTAAATAATGTAGGTAGTTTATGTCAAGGGCTTCTATCATACTCTTAAATAATGTAAGGAGTTTATGTCAAGGGTTTCTATCATATTCTTAAATAATGTAGGTAGTTTATGTCAAGGGTTTCTATCATACTCTTAAATAATGTAGGTAGTTTATGTCAAGGGTTTCTATCATATTCTAAAATAATGTAGGTAGTTTATGTCAAGGGTTTTTATCATATTCTTAAATAATGTAGGTAGTTTATGTCAAGGGTTTCTATCATACTCTTAAATAATGTAGGTAGTTTATGTCAAGTGTTTCTATCATATTCTTAAATAATGTAGGTAGTTCATGTCAAGGGTTTCTATCATACTCTTAAATAATGTAGGTAGTTTATGTCAAGTGTTTCTATCATATTCTTAAATAATGTAGGTAGTTTATGTCAAGGGCTTCTATCATATTCTTAAATAATGTAGGTAGTTTATGTCAAGGGTTTCTATCATATTCTTAAATAATGTAGGTAGTTTATGTCAAGGGCTTCTATCATACTCTTAAATAATGTAGGTAGTTTATGTCAAGGGTTTCTATCATATTCTTAAATAATGTAGGTAGTTTATGTCAAGGGTTTTTATCATATTCTTAAATGATGTATGTAGTTTATGTCAAGTGCTTCTATCATATTCTTTAATAATGTAGGTAGTTTATGTCAAGGGTTTCTATCATATTCTTTAATAATGTAGGAAGTTTATGTCAAGGGTTTCTACTATATTCTTAAATAATGTAGGTAGTTTATGTCAAGGATTTCTAGCAAATTCTTAAATGATGTAGGTAGTTTATGTCAAGGGTTTCGATCATATACTTAAAAAATATAGGTAGTTTATGTCAAGGGTTTCTATCATATTCTTAAATATTGTAGGTAGTTTATGTCAAGTGTTTCTATCATATTCTTAAATAATGTAGGTAGTTTATGTCAAGGGTTTCTATCATATTCTTAAATAATGTTGGTAGTGTATGTCAAGGGTTTCTATCACATTCTTAAATAATGTGGGTAGTTTATGTCAAGTGTTTCTATCATATTCGATAATAATGTTGGTAGTTTATGTCAAGGGTTTCTATCATATTCTTAAATAATGTAGGTAGTTTATGTCAAGGGTTTCTATCATATTCTTAAATAATATAGGTAGTTTATGTCAAGGGTTTCTATCATATTCTTAAATAATGTAGGTAGTTTATGTCAAGGGTTTCTATCATACTCTTAAATAATGTTGGTAGTTTATGTCAAGGGTTTCTATCATATTCTTAAATAATGTAGGTAGTTTATGTCAAGGGTTTCTATCATATTCTTAAATAATGTAGGTAGTTTATGTCAAGGGTTTCTATCATATTATTAAATATTGTTGGTAGTTTATGTCAAGGGCTTCTATCATACTCTTAAATAATGTAGGTAGTTTATGTCAAGGGTTTCTATCACATTCTTAAATAATGTAGGTAGTTTATGTCAAGGGTTTCTATCATATTCTTAAATAATGTTGGTAGTTTATGTCAAGGGTTTCTATCATATTCTTAATTAATGTAGGTAGTTTATGTCAAGGGTTTCTATCATATTCTTAAATAATGTAGGTAGTTTATGTCAAGGGTTTCTATCATATTCTTAAATAATGTAGGTAGTTTATGTCAAGGGTTTTTAATCATACTCTTAAATAATGTTGGTAATTTATGTCAAGGGTTTCTATCATATTCTTAAATAATGTTGGTAGTTTATGTCAAGGGTTTCTATCATATTCTTAAATAATGTGGGTAGTTTATGTCAAGGGTTTCTATCATATTCTTAAATAATGTAGGTAGTTTATGTCAAGGGTTTCTATCATATTCTTAAATAATGTAGGTAGTTTATGTCAAGTGTTTCTATCATATTCTTAAATAATGTGGGTAGTTTATGTCAAGGGTTTCTATCATATTCTTAAATAATGTTGGTAGTTTATGTCAAGGGTTTCTATCATATTCTTAAATAATGTAGGTAGTTTATGTCAAGGGTTTCTATCATATTCTTAAATAATGTAGGTAGTTTATGTCAAGGGTTTCTATCATATTATTAAATAATGTTGGTAGTTTATGTCAAGGGCTTCTATCATACTCTTAAATAATGTAGGTAGTTTATGTCAAGGGTTTCTATCATATTCTTAAATGATGTAGGTAGTTTATGTCAAGGGTGTCTATCATATTCTTAAATAATATAGGTAGTTTATGTCAAGGGTTTCTATCATATTCTTAAATAATGTAGGTAGTTTATGTCAAGTGTTTCTATCATATTCTTAAATAATGTATGTAGTTTATGTCAAGGGTTTCTATCATATTCTTAAATAATGTAGGTAGTTTATGTCAAGGGTTTCTATCATATTCTTAAATAATGTTGGTAGTTTATGTCAAGGGTTTCTATCATATTCTTAAATAATGTAGGTAGTTTATGTCAAGGGTTTCTATCATATTCTTAAATAATATAGGTAGTTTATGTCAAGGGTTTCTATCATATTCTTAAATAATGTAGGTAGTTTATGTCAAGGGTTTCTATCATACTCTTAAATAATGTTGGTAGTTTATGTCAAGGGTTCCTATCATATTCTTAAATAATGTTGGTAGTTTATGTCAAGGGTTTCTATCATATTCTTAAATAATGTAGGTAGTTTATGTCAAGGGTTTCTATCATATTCTTAAATAATGTAGGTAGTTTATGTCAAGGGTTTCTATCATATTCTTAAATAATGTAGGTAGTTTATGTCAAGTGTTTCTATCATATTCTTACATAATGTGGGTAGTTTATGTCAAGGGTTTCTATCATATTCTTAAATAATGTGGGTAGTTTATGTCAAGTGTTTCTATCATATTCTTAAATAATGTAGGTAGTTTATGTCAAGTGTTTCTATCATATTCTTAAATAATATAGGTAGTTTATGTCAAGGGCTTCTATCATATTCTTAAATAATGTAGGTAGTTTATGTCAAGGGTTTCTATCATATTCTTAAATAATGTAGGTAGTTTATGTCAAGGGTTTCTATCATACTCTTAAATAATGTAGGTAGTTTATGTCAAGGGTTTCTATCATACTCTTAAATAATGTAGGTAGTTTATGTCAAGGGTTTCTATCATACTCTTAAATAATGTAGGTAGTTTATGTCAAGGGTTTCTATCATACTCTTAAATAATGTAGGTAGTTTATGTCAAGGGTTTCTATCATATTCTTAAATAATATAGGTAGTGTATGTCAAGGGTTTCTATCATATTCTAAAATAATGTAGGTAGTTTATGTCAAGTGTTTCTATCATATTCTTAAATAATGTAGGTAGTTTATGGAAAGGGTTTCTATCATATTCTTAAATAATGTAGGTAGTTTATGTCAAGTGTTTCTATCATATTCTTAAATAATGTAGGTAGTTTATGTCAAGGGTTTCTATCATACTCTTAAATAATGTAGGTAGTTTATGTCAATGGTTTCTATCATATTCTTAAATAATGTAGGTAGTTTATGTCAAGGGTTTCGATCATATTCTTAAATAATGTAGGTAGTTTATGTCAAGGGTTTCGATCATATTCTTAAATAATGTAGGTAGTTTATGTCAAGTGTTTCTATCATATTCTTAAATAATGTAGGTAGTTTATGTCAAGGGTTTCTATCATATTCTTAAATAATGTAGGTAGTTTATGTCAAGGGCTTCTATCATACTCTTAAATAATGTAGGTAGTTTATGTCAAGGGTTTCTATCATATTCTTAAATAATGTAGGTAGTTTATGTCAAGTGTTTCTATCATATTCTTAAATGATGTAGGTAGTTTATGTCAAGTGTTTCTATCATATTCTTTAATAATGTAGGTAGTTTATGTCAAGGGTTTCTATCATATTCTTTAATAATGTAGGAAGTTTATGTCAAGGGTTTCTACTATATTCTTAAATAATGTAGGTAGTTTATGTCAAGGATTTCTATCAAATTCCTAAATGATGTAGGTAGTTTATGTCAAGGGTTTCGATCATATGCTTAAATAATATAGGTAGTTTATGTCAAGGGTTTCTATCATATTCTTAAATAATGTAGGTAGTTTATGTCAAGTGTTTCTATCATATTCTTAAATAATGTAGGTAGTTTATGTCAAGGGTTTCTATCATATTCTTAAATAATGTTGGTAGTTTATGTCAAGGGTTTCTATCACATTCTTAAATAATGTGGGTAGTTTATGTCAAGTGTTTCTATCATATTCTTAAATAATGTTGGTAGTTTATGTCAAGGGTTTCTATCATATTCTTAAATAATGTAGGTAGTTTATGTCTAGGGTTTCTATCATATTCTTAAATAATATAGGTAGTTTATGTCAAGGGTTTCTATCATATTCTTAAATAATGTAGGTAGTTTATGTCAAGGGTTTCTATCATACTCTTAAATAATGTTGGTAGTTTATGTCAAGGGTTTCTATCATATTCTTAAATAATGTAGGTAGTTTATGTCAAGGGTTTCTATCATATTCTTAAATAATGTAGGTAGTTTATGTCAAGGGTTTCTATCATATTATTAAATATTGTTGGTAGTTTATGTCAAAGGCTTCTAACATACTCTTAAATAATGTAGGTAGTTTATGTCAAGGGTTTCTATCATATTCTTAAATAATATAGGTAGTTTATGTCAAGGGTTTCTATCATATTCTAAAATAATATAGGTAGTTTATGTCAAGTGTTTCTATCATATTCTTAAATAATGTAGGTAGTTTATGGCAAGGGTTTCTATCATATTCTTAAATAATGTAGGTAGTTTATGTCAAGTGTTTCTATTATATTCTTAAATAATGTAGGTAGTTTATGTCAAGGGTTTCTATCATACTGTTAAATAATGTAGGTAGTTTATGTCAAGGGTTTCTATCATATTCTTAAATAATGTGGGTAGTTTATGTCAAGGGTTTCTATCATATTCTTAAATAATGTAGGTAGTTTATGTCAAGGGTTTCGATCATATTCTTAAATAATGTAGGTAGTTTATGTCAAGTGTTTCTATCATATTCTTAAATAATGTAGGTAGTTTATGTCAAGTGTTTCTATCATATTCTTAAATAATGTAGGTAGTTTATGTCAAGGGCTTCTATAATACTCTTAAATAATGTAAGGAGTTTATATCAAGGGTTTCTATCATATTCTTTAATAATGTAGGTAGTTTATGTCAAGGGTTTCTATCATACTCTTAAATAATGTAGGTAGTTTATGTCAAGGGTTTCTATCATATTCTAAAATAATGTAGGTAGTTTATGTCAAGGGTTTTTATCATATTCTTAAATAATGTAGGTAGTTTATGTCAAGGGTTTCTATCATACTCTTAAATAATGTAGGTAGTTTATGTCAAGTGTTTCTATCATATTCTTAAATAATGTAGGTAGTTCATGTCAAGGGTTTCTACCATACTCTTAAATAATGTAGGTAGTTTATGTCAAGTGTTTCTATCATATTCTTAAATAATGTAGGTAGTTTATGTCAAGGGCTTCTATCATATTCTTAAATAATGTAGGTTGTTTATGTCAAGGGTTTCTATCATATTCTTAAATAATGTAGGTAGTTTATGTCAAGGGCTTCTATCATACTCTTAAATAATGTAGGTAGTTTATGTCAAGGGTTTCTATCATATTCTTAAATAATGTAGGTAGTTTATGTCAAGGGTTTTTATCATATTCTTAAATGATGTATGTAGTTTATGTCAAGTGTTTCTATCATATTCTTAAATAATGTAGGTAGTTTATGTCAAGGGTTTCTATCATATTCTTAAAAAATGTTGGTAGTGTATGTCAAGGGTTTCTATCACATTCTTAAATAATGTGGGTAGTTTATGTCAAGTGTTTCTATCATATTCGATAATAATGTTGGTAGTTTATGTCAAGGGTTTCTATCATATTCTTTAATAATGTAGGTAGTTTATGTCAAGGGTTTCTATCATATTCTTAAATAATATAGGTAGTTTATGTCAAGGGTTTCTATCATATTCTTAAATAATGTAGGTAGTTTATGTCAAGGGTTTCTATCATACTCTTAAATAATGTTGGTAGTTTATGTCAAGGGTTTCTATCATATTCTTAAATAATGTAGGTAGTTTATGTCAAGGGTTTCTATCATATTCTTAAATAATGTAGGTAGTTTATGTCAAGGGTTTCTATCATATTATTAAATATTGTTGGTAGTTTATGTCAAGGGCTTCTATCATACTCTTAAATAATGTAGGTAGTTTATGTCAAGGGTTTCTATCACATTCTTAAATAATGTGGGTAGTTTATGTCAAGGGTTTCTATCATATTCTTAAATAATGTTGGTAGTTTATGTCAAGGGTTTCTATCATATTCTTAAATAATGTAGGTAGTTTATGTCAAGGGTTTCTGTCATATTCTTAAATAATGTAGGTAGTTTATGTCAAGGGTTTCTATCATATTCTTAAATAATGTAGGTAGTTTATGTCAAGGGTTTCTATCATACTCTTAAATAATGTTGGTAGTTTATGTCAAGGGTTTCTATCATATTCTTAAATAATGTTGGTAGTTTATGTCAAGGGTTTCTATCATATTCTTAAATAATGTGGGTAGTTTATGTCAAGGGTTTCTATCATATTCTTAAATAATGTAGAAAGTTTATGTCAAGGGTTTCTATCATATTCTTAAATAATGTAGGTAGTTTATGTCAAGTGTTTCTATCATATTCTTAAATAATGTGGGTAGTTTATGTCAAGGGTTTCTATCATATTCTTAAATAATGTTGGTAGTTTATGTCAAGGGTTTCTATCATATTCTTAAATAATGTAGGTAGTTTATGTCAAGGGTTTCTATCATATTCTTAAATAATGTAGGTAGTTTATGTCAAGGGTTTCTATAATATTATTAAATAATGTTGGTAGTTTATGTCAAGGGCTTCTATCATACTCTTAAATAATGTAGGTAGTTTATGTCAAGGGTTTCTATCATATTCTTAAATGATGTAGGTAGTTTATGTCAAGGGTTTCTATCATATTCTTAAATAATATAGGTAGTTTATGTCAAGGGTTTCTATCATATTCTTAAATAATGTAGGTAGTTTATGTCAAGTGTTTCTATCATATTCTTAAATAATGTATGTAGTTTATGTCAAGGGTTTCTATCATATTCTTAAATAATGTAGGTAGTTTATGTCAAGGGTTTCTATCATATTCTTAAATAATGTTGGTAGTTTATGTCAAGGGTTTCTATCATATTCTTAAATAATGTAGGTAGTTTATGTCAAGGGTTTCTATCATATTCTTAAATAATATAGGTAGTTTATGTCAAGGGTTTCTATCATATTCTTAAATAATGTAGGTAGTTTATGTCAAGGGTTTCTATCATACTCTTAAATATTGTTGGTAGTTTATGTCAAGGGTTTCTATCATATTCTTAAATAATGTTGGTAGTTTATGTCAAGGGTTTCTATCATATTCTTAAATAATGTAGGTAGTTTATGTCAAGGGTTTCTATCATATTCTTAAATGATGTAGGTAGTTTATGTCAAGGGTTTCTATCATATTCTTAAATAATGTAGGTAGTGTATGTCAAGGGTTTCTATCATATTCGATAATAATGTTGGTAGTTTATGTCAAGGGTTTCTATCATATTCTTACATAATGTGGGTAGTTTATGTCAAGGGTTTCTATCATATTCTTAAATAATGTGGGTAGTTTATGTCAAGTGTTTCTATCATCTTCTTAAATAATGTATGTAGTTTATGTCAAGTGTTTCTATCATATTCTTAAATAATATAGGTAGTTTATGTCAAGGGCTTCTATCATATTCTTAAATAATGTAGGTAGTTTATGTCAAGGGTTTCTATCATATTCTTAAATAATGTAGGTAGTTTATGTCAAGGGTTTCTATCATACTCTTAAATAATGTAGGTAGTTTATGTCAAGGGTTTCTATCATACTCTTAAATAATGTAGGTAGTTTATGTCAAGGGTTTCTATCATACTCTTAAATAATGTAGGTAGTTTATGTCAAGGGTTTCTATCATACTCCTAAATAATGTAGGTAGTTTATGTCAAGGGTTTCTATCATATTCTTAAATAATATAGGTAGTTTATGTCAAGGGTTTCTATCATATTCTAAAATAATGTAGGTAGTTTATGTCAAGTGTTTCTATCATATTCTTAAATAATATAGGTAGTTTATGGCAAGGGTTTCTATCATATTCTTAAATAATGTAGGTAGTTTATGTCAAGTGTGTCTATCATATTCTTAAATAATGTAGGTAGTTTATGTCAAGGGTTTCTATCATACTCTTAAATAATGGAGGAAGTTTATGTCAATGGTTTCTATCATATTCTTAAATAATGTAGGTAGTTTATGTCAAGGGTTTCTATCATATTCTTAAATAATGTAGGTAGTTTATGTCAAGGGTTTCGATCATATTCTTAAATAATGTAGGTAGTTTATGTCAAGTGTTTCTATCATATTCTTAAATAATGTAGGTAGTTTATGTCAAGTGTTTTTATCCTATTCTTAAATAATGTAGGTAGTTTATGTCAAGGGCATCTATCATACTCTTAAATAATGTAGGTAGTTTATGTCAAGGGTTTCTATCATATTCTTAAATAATGTAGGTAGTTTATGTCAAGGGTTTCTATCATACTCTTAAATAATGTAGGTAGTTTATGTCAAGGGTTTCTATCATATTCTAAAATAATGTAGGTAGTTTATGTCAAGGGTTTTTATCATATTCTTAAATAATGTAGGTAGTTTATGTCAAGGGCTTCTATCATATTCTTAAATAATGTAGGTAGTTTATGTCAAGGGTTTCTATCATATTCTTAAATAATGTAGGTAGTTTATGTCAAGGGCTTCTATCATACTCTTAAATAATGTAGGTAGTTTATGTCAAGGGTTTCTATCATATTCTTAAATAATGTAGGTAGTTTATGTCAAGTGTTTCTATCATATTCTTAAATGATGTAGGTAGTTTATGTCAAGTGTTTCTATCATATTCTTTAATAATGTAGGTAGTTTATGTCAAGGGTTTCTATCATATTCTTTAATAATGTAGGAAGTTTATGTCAAGGGTTTCTACTATATTCTTAAATAATGTAGGTAGTTTATGTCAAGGATTTCTATCAAATTCTTAAATGATGTAGTTAGTTTATGTCAAGGGTTTCGATCATATGCTTAAATAATATAGGTAGTTTATGTCAAGGGTTTCTATCATATTCTTAAATAATGTAGGTAGTTTATGTCAAGGGTTTCTATAATATTCTTAAATAATGTAGGTAGTTTATGTCAAGGGTTTCTATCATATTATTAAATAATGTTGGTAGTTTATGTCAAGGGCTTCTATCATACTCTTAAATAATGTAGGTAGTTTATGTCAAGGGTTTCTATCATATTATTAAATAATGTTGGTAGTTTATGTCAAGGGCTTCTATCATACTCTTAAATAATGTAGGTAGTTTATGTCAAGGGTTTCTATCATATTCTTAAATAATGTAGGTAGTTTATGTCAAGGGTTTCGATCATATTCTTAAATAATGTAGGTAGTTTATGTCAAGTGTTTCTATCATATTCTTAAATAATGTAGGTAGTTTATGTCAAGTGTTTCTATCCTATTCTTAAATAATGTAGGTAGTTTATGTCAAGGGCATCTATCATACTCTTAAATAATGTAGGTAGTTTATGTCAAGGGTTTCTATCATATTCTTAAATAATGTAGGTAGTTTATGTCAAGGGTTTCTATCATACTCTTAAATAATGTAGGTAGTTTATGTCAAGGGTTTCTATCATATTCTAAAATAATGTAGGTAGTTTATGTCAAGGGTTTTTATCATATTCTTAAATAATGTAGGTAGTTTATGTCAAGGGTTTCTATCATACTCTTAAATAATGTAGGTAGTTTATGTCAAGTGTTTCTATCATATTCTTAAATAATGTAGGTAGTTCATGTCAAGGGTTTCTATCATACTCTTAAATAATGTAGGTAGTTTATGTCAAGTGTTTCTATCATATTCTTAAATAATGTAGGTAGTTTATGTCAAGGGCTTCTATCATATTCTTAAATAATGTAGGTAGTTTATGTCAAGGGTTTCTATCATATTCTTAAATAATGTAGGTAGTTTATGTCAAGGGCTTCTATCATACTCTTAAATAATGTAGGTAGTTTATGTCAAGGGTTTCTATCATATTCTTAAATAATGTAGGTAGTTTATGTCAAGTGTTTCTATCATATTCTTAAATGATGTAGGTAGTTTATGTCAAGTGTTTCTATCATATTCTTAAATAATGTAGGTAGTTTATGTCAAGGGTTTCTATCATATTCTTTAATAATGTAGGAAGTTTATGTCAAGGGTTTCTACTATATTCTTAAATAATGTAGGTAGTTTATGTCAAGGATTTCTATCAAATTCTTAAATGATGTAGGTAGTTTATGTCAAGGGTTTCGATCATATGCTTAAATAATATAGGTAGTTTATGTCAAGGGTTTCTATCATATTCTTAAATAATGTAGGTAGTTTATGTCAAGTGTTTCTATCATATTCTTAAATAATGTAGGTAGTTTATGTCAAGGGTTTCTATCATATTCTTAAATAATGTTGGTAGTTTATGTCAAGGGTTTCTATCACATTCTTAAATAATGTGGGTAGTTTATGTCAAGTGTTTCTATCATATTCTTAAATAATGTTGGTAGTTTATGTCAAGGGTTTCTATCATATTCTTAAATAATGTAGGTAGTTTATGTCAAGGGTTTCTATCATATTCTTAAATAATATAGGTAGTTTATGTCAAGGGTTTCTATCATATTCTTAAATAATGTAGGTAGTTTATGTCAAGGGTTTCTATCATACTCTTAAATAATGTTGGTAGTTTATGTCAAGGGTTTCTATCATATTCTTAAATAATGTAGGTAGTTTATGTCAAGGGTTTCTATCATATTCTTAAATAATGTAGGTAGTTTATGTCAAGGGTTTCTATCATATTATTAAATATTGTTGGTAGTTTATGTCAAGGGCTTCTATCATACTCTTAAATAATGTAGGTAGTTTATGTCAAGGGTTTCTATCATATTCTTAAATGATGTAGGTAGTTTATGTCAAGGGTTTCTATCATATTCTTAAATAATATAGGTAGTTTATGTCAAGGGTTTCTATCATATTCTTAAATAATGTAGGTAGTTTATGTCAAGTGTTTCTATCATATTCTTAAATAATGTAGGTAGTTTATGTCAAGGGTTTCTATCATATTCTTAAATAATGTTGGTAGTTTATGTCAAGGGTCTCTATCATATTCTTAAATAATGTGGGTGGTTTATGTCAAGGGTTTCTATCATATTCTTAAATAATGTAGGTAGTTTATGTCAAGGGTTTCTATCATATTCTTAAATAATGTAGGTAGTTTATGTCAAGGGTTTCTATCATATTCTTAAATAATATAGGTAGTTTATGTCAAGGGTTTCTATAATATTCTTTAATAATGTAGGTAGTTTATGTCAAGGGTTTCTATCATACTCTTAAATAATGTTGGTAGTTTATGTCAAGGGTTTCTATCATATTCTTAAATAATGTTGGTAGTTTATGTCAAGGGTTTCTATCATATTCTTAAATAATGTAGGTAGTTTATGTCAAGGGTTTCTATCATATTCTTAAATAATGTAGGTAGTTTATGTCAAGGGTTTCTATCATATTCTTAAATAATGTAGGTAGTTTATGTCAAGTGTTTCTATCATATTCTTACATAATGTGGGTAGTTTATGTCAAGGGTTTCTATCATATTCTTAAATAATGTGGGTAGTTTATGTCAAGTGTTTCTATCATATTCTTAAATAATGTAGGTAGTTTATATCAAGTGTTTCTATCATATTCTTAAATAATGTAGGTAGTTTATGTCAACGGCTTCTATCATACTCTTAAATAATGTAGGTAGTTTATGTCAAGGGTTTCTATCATATTCTTAAATAATGTAGGTAGTTTATGTCAAGGGTTTCTATCATACTCTTAAATAATGTAGGTAGTTTATGTCAAGGGTTTCTATCATATTCTAAATTAATGTAGGTAGTTTATGTCAAGGGCTTCTATCATATTCTTAAATAATGTAGGTAGTTTATGTCAAGGGTTTCTATCATATTCTTAAATAATGTAGGTAGTTTATGTCAAGGGCTTCTATCATACTCTTAAATAATGTAGGTAGTTTATGTCAATGGTTTCTATCATATTCTTAAATAATGTAGGTAGTTTATGTCAAGGGTTTTTATCATATTCTTAAATGATGTATGTAGTTTATGTCAAGTGTTTCTATCATATTCTTTAATAATGTAGGTAGTTTATGTCAAGGGTTTCTATCATATTCTTTAATAATGTAGGTAGTTTATGTCAAGGGTTTCTATCATATTCTTAAATAATGTAGGTAGTTTATGTCAAGGGTTTCTATCATATTCTTAAATAATATAGGTAGTTTATGTCAAGGGTTTCTATCATATTCTTAAATAATGTAGGTAGTTTATGTCAAGGGTTTCTATCATACTCTTAAATAATGTAGGGTGTTTATGTCAAGGGTTTCGATCATATGCTTAAATAATATAGGTAGTTTATGTCAAGCGTTTCTATCATACTCTAAAATAATGTAGGTAGTTTATGTCAAGTGTTTCTATCATATTCTTAAATAATGTAGGTAGTTTATGTCAAGGGTTTCTATCATATTCTTAAATAATGTTGGTAGTTTATGTCAAGGGTTTCTATCACATTCTTAAATAATGTGGGTAGTTTATGTCAAGGGATTTCTATCATATTCTTAAATAGTGTTGGTAGTTTATGTCAAGGGTTTCTATCATATTCTTTAATAATGTAGGTAGTTTATGTCAAGGGTTTCTATCATATTCTTAAATAATATAGGTAGTTTATGTCAAGGGTTTCTATCATATTCTTAAATAATGTAGGTAGTTTATGTCAAGGGTTTCTATCATACTCTTAAATAATGTTGGTAGTTTATGTCAAGGGTTTCTATCATATTCTTAAATAATGTTGGTAGTGTATGTCAAGGGTTTCTATCATATTCTTAAATAATGTGGGTAGTTTATGTCAAGGGTTTCTATCATATTCTTAAATAATGTAGGTAGTTTATGTCAAGGGTTTCTATCATATTCTTATATAATGTGGGTAGTTTATGTCAAGTGTTTCTATCATATTCTTAAATAATGTGGGTAGTTTATGTCAAGGGTTTCTATCATATTCTTAAATAATGTTGGTAGTTTATGTCAAGGGTTTCTATCATATTCTTAAATAATGTAGGTAGTTTATGTCAAGGGTTTCTATCATATTCTTAAATAATGTAGGTAGTTTATGTCAAGGGTTTCTATCATATTATTAAATAATGTTGGTAGTTTATGTCAAGGGCTTCTATCATACTCTTAAATAATGTAGGTAGTTTATGTCAAGGTTTCTATCATATTCTTAAATGATGTAGGTAGTTTATGTCAAGGGTTTCTATCATATTCTTAAATAATATAGGTAGGTTATGTCAAGGGTTTCTATCATATTCTTAAATAATGTAGGTAGTTTATGTCAAGTGTTTCTATCATATTCTTAAATAATGTATGTAGTTTATGTCAAGGGTTTCTATCATATTCTTAAATAATGTAGGTAGTTTATGTCAAGGGTTTCTATCATATTCTTAAATAATGTTGGTAGTTTATGTCAAGGCTTTCTATCATATTCTTAAATAATGTAGGTAGTTTATGTCAAGGGTTTCTATCATATTCTTAAATAATATAGGTAGTTTATGTCAAGGGTTTCTATCATATTCTTAAATAATGTAGGTAGTTTATGTCAAGGGTTTCTATCATACTCTTAAATAATGTTGGTAGTTTATGTCAAGGGTTTCTATCATATTCTTAAATAATGTTGGTAGTTTATGTCAAGGGTTTCTATCATATTCTTAAATAATGTAGGTAGTTTATGTCAAGGGTTTCCATCATATTCTTAAATAATGTAGGTAGTTTATGTCAAGGGTTTCTATCATATTCTTAAATAATGTAGGTAGTTTATGTCAAGTGTTTCTATCATATTCTTACATAATGTGGGTAGTTTATGTCAAGGGTTTCTATCATATTCTTAAATAATGTGGGTAGTTTATGTCAAGTGTTTCTATCATATTCTTAATTAATGTAGGTAGTTTATGTCAAGTGTTTCTATCATATTCTTAAATAATGTAGGTAGTTTATGTCAAGGGCTTCTATCATACTCTTAAATAATGTAAGTAGTTTATGTCAAGGGTTTCTATCATATTCTTAAATAATGTAGGTAGTTTATGTCAAGGGTTTCTATCATACTCTTAAATAATGTAGGTAGTTTATGTCAAGGGTCTCTATCATACTCTTAAATAATGTAGGTAGTTTATGTCAAGGGTTTCTATCATACTCTTAAATAATGTAGGTAGTGTATGTCAAGGGTTTCTATCATACTCTTAAATAATGTAGGTAGTTTATGTCAAGGGTTTCTATCATATTCTTAAATAATATAGGTAGTTTATGTCAAGGGTTTCTATCATATTCTAAAATAATGTAGGTAGTGTATGTCAAGGGCTTCTATCATATTCTTAAATAATGTAGGTAGTTTATGTCAAGGGTTTCTATCATATTCTTAAATAATGTAGGTAGTTTATGTCAAGGGCTTCTATCATACTCTTAAATAATGTAGGTAGTTTATGTCAAGGGTTTCTATCATATTCTTAAATAATGTAGGTAGTTTATGTCAAGTGTTTCTATCATATTCTTACATAATGTGGGTAGTTTATGTCAAGGGTTTCTATCATATTCTTAAATAATGTTGGTAGTTTATGTCAAGGGTTTCTATCATATTCTTAAATAATGTAGGTAGTTTATGTCAAGTGTTTCTATCATATTCTTAAATAATGTAGGTAGTTTATGTCAAGGGTTTCTATCACATTCTTAAATAATGTAGGTAGTTTATGTCAAGTGTTTCTATCATATTCTTACATAATGTGGGTAGTTTATGTCAAGGGTTTCTATCATATTCTTAAATAATGTGGGTAGTTTATGTCAAGTGTTTCTATCATATTCTTAAATAATGTAGGTAGTTTATGTCAAGTGTTTCTATCATATTCTTAAATAATGTAGGTAGTTTATGTCAAGGGCTTCTATCATACTCTTAAATAATGTAGGTAGTTTATGTCAAGGGTTTCTATCATATTCTTAAATAATGTAGGTAGTTTATGTCAAGGGTTTCTATCATACTCTTAAATAATGTAGGTAGTTTATGTCAAGGGTTTCTATCATACTCTTAAATAATGTAGGTAGTTTATGTCAAGGGTTTCTATCATATTCTTAAATAATGTAGGTAGTTTATGTCAAGGGTTTCTATCATACTCTTAAATAATGTAGGTAGTTTATGTCAAGGGTTTCTATCATACTCTTAAATAATGTAGGTAGTTTATGTCAAGGGTTTCTATCATACTCTTAAATAATGTAGGTAGTTTATGTCCAGGGTTTCTATCATACTCTTAAATAATGTAGGTAGTTTATGTCAAGGGTTTCTATCATACTCTTAAATAATGTAGGTAGTTTATGTCAAGGGTTTCTATCATATTCTTAAATAATATAGGTAGTTTATGTCAAGGGTTTCTATCATATTCTAAAATAATGTAGGTAGTTTATGTCAAGGGCTTCTATCATATTCTTAAATAATGTAGGTAGTTTATGTCAAGGGTTTCTATCATATTCTTAAATAATGTAGGTAGTTTATGTCAAGGGCTTCTATCATACTCTTAAATAATGTAGGTAGTTTATGTCAAGGGTTTCTATCATATTCTTAAATAATGTAGGTAGTTTATGTCAAGGGTTTTTATCATATTCTTAAATGATGTATGTAGTTTATGTCAAGTGTTTCTATCATATTCTTTAATAATGTAGGTAGTTTATGTCAAGGGTTTCTATCATATTCTTTAATAATGTAGGTAGTTTATGTCAAGGGTTTCTATCATATTCTTAAATAATGTAGGTAGTTTATGTCAAGGGTTTCTATCATATTCTTAAATGATGTAGGTAGTTTATGTCAAGGGTTTCGATGATATGCTTACATAATATAGGTAGTTTATGTCAAGGGTTTCTATCATACTCTTAAATAATGTAGGTAGTTTATGTCAAGTGTTTCTATCATATTCTTAAATAATGTAGGTAGTTTATGTCAAGGGTTTCTATCATATTCTTAAATAATATAGGTAGTTTATGTCAAGGGTTTCTATCATATTCTTAAATAATGTAGGTAGTTTATGTCAAGGGTTTCTATCATACTCTTAAATAATGTTGGTAGTTTATGTCAAGGGTTTCTATCATATTCTTAAATAATGTTGGTAGTTTATGTCAAGGGTTTCTATCATATTCTTAAATAATGTGGGTAGTTTATGTCAAGGGTTTCTATCATATTCTTAAATAATGTAGGTAGTTTATGTCAAGGGTTTCTATCATATTCTTAAATAATGTAGGTAGTTTATGTCAAGTGTTTCTATCATATTCTTAAATAATGTGGGTAGTTTATGTCAAGGGTTTCTATCATATTCTTAAATAATGTTAGTAGTTTATGTCAAGGGTTTCTATCATATTCTTAAATAATGCAGGTAGTTTATGTCAAGGGTTTCTATCATATTCTTAAATAATGTGGGTAGTTTATGTCAAGGGTTTCTATCATATTATTAAATAATGTTGGTAGTTTATGTCAAGGGCTTCTATCATACTCTTAAAAAATGTAGGTAGTTTATGTCAAGGGTTTCTATCATATTCTTAAATGATGTAGGTAGTTTATGTCAAGGGTTTCTATCATATTCTTAAATAATATAGGTAGTTTATGTCAAGGGTTTCTATCATATTCTTAAATAATGTAGGAAGTTTATGTCAAGTGTTTCTATCATATTCTTAAATAATGTATGTAGTTTATGTCAAGGGTTTCTATCATATTCTTTAATAATGTTGGTGGTTTATGTCAAGGGTTTCTATCATATTCTTAAATAATGTGGGTAGTTTATGTCAAGGGTTTCTATCATATTCTTAAATAATGTTGGTAGTTTATGTCAAGGGTTTCTATCATATTCTTAAATAATGTAGGTAGTTTATGTCAAGGGTTTCTATCATATTCTTAAATAATATAGGTAGTTTATGTCAAGGGTTTCTATCATATTCTTAAATAATGTAGGTAGTTTATGTCAAGGGTTTCTATCATACTCTTAAATAATGTTGGTAGTTTATGTCAAGGGTTTCTATCATATTCTTAAATAATGTTGGTAGTTTATGTCAAGGTTTTCTATCATATTCTTAAATAATGTAGGTAGTTTATGTCAATGGCTTCTATCATATTCTTAAATAATGTAGGTAGTTTATGTCAAGGGTTTCTATCATATTCTTAAATGATGTAGGTTGTTTATGTCAAGGTTTCTATCATATTCTTAAATAATGTAGGTAGTTTATGTCAAGGTTTCTATCATATTCTTAAATAATGTAGGTAGTTTATATCAAGGTTTCTATCATATTCTTAAATAATGTAGGTAGTTTATGTCAAGGGTTTCTATCATATTCTTAAACAATGTAGGTAGTTTATGTCAAGGTTTCTATAATATTCTTAAATAATGTAGGTAGTTTATGTCAATGGCTTCTATCATATTCTTAAATAATGTAGGTAGTTTATGTCAAGGGTTTCTATCATATTCTTAAATGATGTAGGTAGTTTATGTCAAGGGCTTCTATCATATTCTTAAATAATGTAGGTAGTTTATGTCAAGTGTTTCTATCATATTCTTAAATGATGTAGGTAGTTTATGTCAAGGTTTCTATCATATTCTTAAATAATGTAGGTAGTTTATGTCAAGGTTTCTATCATATTCTTAAATAATGTAGGTAGTTTATGTCAACGGCTTCTATCATACTCTTAAATAATGTAGGTAGTTTATGTCAAGGGTTTTTATCATATTCTTAAATAATGTTGGTTGTTTATGTCAAGGGTTTCTATCATATTCTTAAATAATGTGGGTAGTTTATGTCAAGGGTTTCTATCATATTCTTAAATAATGTAGGTAGTTTATGTCAAGGGTTTCTATCATATTCTTAAATAATATAGGTAGTTTATGTCAAGGGTTTCTATCATATTCTTAAATAATGTAGGTAGTTTATGTCAAGGGTTTCTATCATACTCTTAAATAATGTTGGTAGTTTATGTCAAGGGTTTCTATCATATTCTTAAATAATGTTGGTAGTTTATGTCAAGGTTTTCTATCATATTCTTAAATAATGTGGGTAGTTTATGTCAAGGGTTTCTATCATATTCTTAAATAATGTAGGTAGTTTATGTCAAGGGTTTCTATCATATTCTTAAATAATGTAGGTAGTTTATGTCAAGTGTTTCTATCATATTCTTAAATGATGTATGTAGTTTATGTCAAGGGTTTCTATCATATTCTTAAATAATGTAGGTAGTGTATGTCAATGGCTTCTATCATATTCTTAAATAATGTAGGTAGTTTATGTCAAGTGTTTCTATCATATTCTTAAATAATGTAGGTAGTTTATGTCAAGGGTTTCTATCATATTCTTAAATAATGTTGGTAGTTTATGTCAAGGGTTTCTATCATATTCTTAAATAATGTGGGTAGTTTATGTCAAGGGTTTCTATCATATTCTTAAATAATGTTGGTAGTTTATGTCAAGGGTGTCTATCATATTCTTAAATAATGTAGGTAGTTAATGTCAAGGGTTTCTATCATATTCTTAAATAATATAGGTAGTTTATGTCAAGGGTTTCTATCATATTCTTAAATAATGTAGGTAGTTTATGTCAAGGGTTTCTATCATATTCTTAAATAATGTAGGTAGTTTATGTCAAGGGTTTCTATCATATTCTTAAATAATGTTGGTAGTTTATGTCAAGGGTTTCTATCATATTCTTAAATAATGTAGGTAGTTTATGTCAAGGGTTTCTATCATATTCTTAAATAATGTAGGTAGTTTATGTCAAGGGTTTCTATCATATTCTTAAATAATGTAGGTAGTTTATGTCAAGTGTTTCTATCATATTCTTACATAATGTGGGTAGTTTATGTCAAGGGTTTCTATCATATTCTTAAATAATATGGGTAGTTTATGTCAAGTGTTTCTATCATATTCTTAAATAATGTAGGTAGTTTATGTCAAGTGTTTCTATCATATTCTTAAATAATGTAGGTAGTTTATGTCAAGGGCTTCTATCATACTCTTAAATAATGTAGGTAGTTTATGTCAAGGGTTTCTATCATATTCTTAAATAATGTAGGTAGTTTATGTCAAGGGTTTCTATCATACTCTTAAATAATGTAGGTAGTTTATGTCAAGGGTTTCTATCATATTCTAAAATAATGTAGGTAGTTTATGTCAAGGGCTTCTATCATATTCTTAAATAATGTAGGTAGTTTATGTCAAGGGTTTCTATCATATTCTTAAATAATGTAGGTAGTTTATGTCAAGGGCTTCTATCATACTCTTAAATAATGTAGGTAGTTTATGTCAAGGGTTTCTATCATATTCTTAAATAATGTAGGTAGTTTATGTCAAGGGTTTTTATCATATTCTTAAATGATGTATGTAGTTTATGTCAAGTGTTTCTATCATATTCTTTAATAATGTAGGTAGTTTATGTCAAGGGTTTCTATCATATTCTTTAATAATGTAGGTAGTTTATGTCAAGGGTTTCTATCATATTCTTAAATAATGTAGGTAGTTTATGTCAAGGGTTTCTATCATATTCTTAAATGATGTAGGTAGTTTATGTCAAGGGTTTAGATCATATGCTTAAATAATATAGGTAGTTTATGTCAAGGGTTTCTATCATACTCTTAAATAATGTAGGTAGTTTATGTCAAGTGTTTCTATCATATTCTTAAATTATGTAGGTAGTTCATGTCAAGGGTTTCTATCATATTCTTAAATAATGTTGGTAGTTTATGTCAAGGGTTTCTATCACATTCTTAAATAATGTGGGTAGTTTATGTCAAGGGTTTCTATCATATTCTTAAATAATGTAGGTAGTTTATGGCAAGGGTTTCTATCATATTCTTAAATAATATAGGTAGTTTATGTCAAGGGTTTCTATCATATTCTTAAATAATGTAGGTAGTTTATGTCAAGGGTTTCTATCATACTCTTAAATTATGTTGGTAGCTTATGTCAAGGGTTTCTATCATATTCTTAAATAATGTTGGTAGTTTATGTCAAGGGTTTCTATCATATTCTTAAATAATGTGGGTAGTTTATGTCAAGGGTTTCTATCATATTCTTAAATAATGTAGGTAGTTTATGTCAAGGGTTTCTATCATATTCTTAAATAATGTAGGTAGTTTATGTCAAGTGTTTCTATCATATTCTTAAATAATGTGGGTAGTTTTTGTCAAGGGTTTCTATCATATTCTTACATAATGTGGGTAGTTTATGTCAAGGGTTTCTATCATATTCTTAAATAATGTAGGTAGTTTATGTCAAGGGTTTCTATCATATTCTTAAATAATGTAGGTAGTTTATGTCAAGGGTTTCTATCATATTATTAAATAATGTTGGTAGTTTATGTCAAGGGCTTCTATCATACTCTTAAATAATGTAGGTAGTTTATGTCAAGGTTTCTATCATATTCTTAAATGATGTAGGTAGTTTATGTCAAGGGTTTCTATCATATTCTTAAATAATATAGGTAGTTTATGTCAAGGGTTTCTATCATATTCTTAAATAATGTAGGTAGTTTATGTCAAGTGTTTCTATCATATTCTTAAATAATGTAGGTAGTTTATGTCAAGGGTTTCTATCATATTCTTAAATAATGTTGGTGGTTTATGTCAAGGGTTTCTATCATATTCTTAAATAATGTGGGTAGTTTATGTCAAGGGTTTCTATCATATTCTTAAATAATGTAGGTAGTTTATGTCAAGGGTTTCTATCATATTATAAAATAATGTTGGTAGTTTATGTCAAGGGCTTCTATCATACTCTTAAATAATGTGGGTAGTTTTTGTCAAGGGTTTCTATCATATTCTTAAATGATGTAGGTAGTTTATGTCAAGGGTTTCTATCATATTCTTAAATAATATAGGTAGTTTATGTCAAGGGTTTCTATCATATTCTTAAATAATGTAGGTAGTTTATGTCAAGTGTTTCTATCATATTCTTAAATAATGTAGGTAGTTTATGTCAAGGGTTTCTATCATATTCTTAAATAATGTTGGTAGTTTATTTCAAGGGTTTCTATCATATTCTTACATAATGTGGGTAGTTTATGTCAAGGGTTTCTATCATACTCTTAAATAATGTAGGTAGTTTATGTCAAGGGTTTCTATCATATTCTAAAATAATGTAGGTAGTTTATGTCAAGGGTTTCTATCATATTCTTAAATAATGTAGGTAGTTTATGTCAAGGGCTTCAATCATACTCTTAAATAATGTAGGTAGTTTATGTCAAGGGTTTCTATCATATTCTTAAATAATGTAGGTAGTTTATGTCAAGGGTTTTTATCATATTCTTAAATGATGTATGTAGTTTATGTCAAGTGTTTCTATCATATTCTTTAATAATGTAGGTAGTTTATATCAAGGGTTTCTATCATATTCTTTAATAATGTAGGTAGTTTATGTCAAGGGTTTCTATCATATTCTTAAATAATGTAGGTAGTTTATGTCAAGGGTTTCTATCATATTCTTAAATGATGTAGGTAGTTTATGTCAAAGGTTTCTATCATATGCTTAAATAATATAGGTAGTTTATGTCAAGGGTTTCTATCATACTCTTAAATAATGTAGGTAGTTTATGTCAAGTGTTTCTATCATATTCTTAAATAATGTAGGTAGTTTATGTCAAGGGTTTCTATCATATTCTTAAATAATGTTGATAGTTTATGTCAAGGGTTTCTATCACATTCTTAAATAATGTGGGTAGTTTATGTCAAGGGTTTCTATCATATTCTTAAATAATGTTGGTAGTTTATGTCAAGGGTTTCTATCATATTCTTAAATAATGTAGGTAGTTTATGTCAAGGGTTTCTATCATATTCTTAAATAATATAGGTAGTTTATGTCAAGGGTGTCTATCATATTCTTTAATAATGTAGGTAGTTTATGTCAAGGGTTTCTATCATACTCTTAAATAATGTTGGTAGTTTATGCTAAGGGTTTCTATCATATTCTTAAATAATGTTGGTAGTTTATGTCAAGGGTTTCTATCATATTCTTAAATAATGTGGGTAGTTTATGTCAAGGGTTTCTATCATATTCTTAAATAATGTAGGTAGTTTATGTCAAGGGTTTCTATCATATTCTTAAATAATGTAGGTAGTTTATGTCACGTGTTTCTATCATATTCTTAAATAATGTGGGTAGTTTATGTCAAGGGTTTCTATCATATTCTTAAATAATGTTGGTAGTTTATGTCAAGGGTTTCTATCATATTCTTAAATAATGTAGGTAGTTTATGTCAAGGGTTTCTATCATATTCTTAAATAATGTAGGTAGTTTATGTCAAGGGTTTCTATCATATTATTAAATAATGTTGGTAGTTTATGTCAAGGGCTTCTATAATACTCTTAAATAATGTAGGTAGTTTATGTCAAGGTTTCTATCATATTCTTAAATGATGTAGGTAGTTTATGTCAAGGGTTTCTATCATATTCTTAAATAATATAGGTAGTTTATGTCAAGGGTTTCTATCATATTCTTAAATAATGTAGGTAGTTTATGTCAAGTGTTTCTATCATATTCTTAAATAATGTATGTAGTTTATGTCAAGGGTTTCTATCATATTCTTAAATAATGTTGGTGGTTTATGTCAAGGGTTTCTATCATATTCTTAAATAATGTTGGTAGTTTATGTCAAGGGTTTCTATCATATTCTTAAATAATATAGGTAGTTTATGTCAAGGGTTTCTATCATATTATTAAATAATGTTGGTAATTTATGTCAAGGGCTTCTATCATACTCTTAAATAATGTAGGTAGTTTATGTCAAGGGTTTCTATCATATTCTTAAATGATGTAGGTAGTTTATGTCAAGTGTTTCTATCATATTCTTAAATAATGTAGGTAGTTTATGTCAAGTGTTTCTATCATATTCTTAAATAATATAGGTAGTTTATGTCAAGGGTTTCTATCATATTCTTTAATAATGTAGGTAGTTTATGTCAAGTGTTTCTATCATATTCTTAAATAATGTAGGTAGTTTATGTCAAGTGTTTCTATCATATTCTTAAATAATGTTGGTAGTTTATGTTTAGGGTTTCTATCATATTCTTAAATAATGTGGGTAGTTTATGTCAAGGGTTTCTATAATATTCTTAAATAATGTTGCTAGTTTATGTCAAGGGTTTCTATCATATTCTTAAATAATGTAGGTAGTTTATGTCAAGGGTTTCTATCATATTCTTAAATAATATAGGTAGTTTATGTCAAGGGTTTCTATCATATTCTTAAATAATGTAGGTAGTTTATGTCAAGGGTTTCTATCATACTCTTAAATAATGTTGGTAGTTTATGTCAAGGGTTTCTATCATATTCTTAAATAATGTTGGTAGTTTATGTCAAGGGTTTCTATCATATTTTTAAATAATGTAGGTAGTTTATGTCAAGGGTTTCTATCATATTCTTAAATAATGTAGGTAGTTTATGTCAAGGGTTTCTATCATATTCTTAAATAATGTAGGTAGTTTATGTCAAGTGTTTCTATCATATTCTTACAGTATGTGGGTAGTTTATGTCAAGGGTTTCTATCATATTCTTAAATAATGTGGGTAGTTTATGTCAAGTGTTTCTATCATATTCTTAAATAATGTAGGTAGTTTATGTCAAGTGTTTCTATCGTATTCTTAAATAATGTAGGTAGTTTATGTCAAGGGCTTCTATCATACTCTTAAATAATGTAGGTAGTTTATGTCAAGGGTTTCTATCATACTCTTAAATAATGTAGGTAGTTTATGTCAAGGGTTTCTATCATACTCTTAAATAATGTAGGTAGTTTATGTCAAGGGTTTCTATCATACTCTTAAATAATGTAGGTAGTTTATGTCAAGGGTTTCTATCATATTCTTAAATAATATAGGTAGTTTATGTCAAGGGTTTCTATCATATTCTAAAATAATGTAGGTAGTTTATGTCAAGGGCTTCTATCATATTCTTAAATAATGTAGGTAGTTTATGTCAAGGGTTTCTATCATATTCTTAAATAATGTAGGTAGTTTATGTCAAGGGCTTCTATCATACTCTTAAATAATGTAGGTAGTTTATGTCAAGGGTTTCTATCATATTCTTAAATAATGTAGGTAGTTTATGTCAAGTGTTTCTATCATATTCTTACATAATGTGGGTAGTTTATGTCAAGGGTTTCTATCATATTCTTAAATAATGTTGGTAGTTTATGTCAAGGGTTTCTATCATATTCTTAAATAATGTAGGTAGTTTATGTCAAGGGTTTCTATCATATTCTTAAATAATGTAGGTAGTTTATGTCAAGGGTTTCTATCATATTCTTAAATAATGTAGGTAGTTTATGTCAAGTGTTTCTATCATATTCTTACATAATGTGGGTAGTTTATGTCAAGGGTTTCTATCATATTCTTAAATAATGTGGGTAGTTTATGTCAAGTGTTTCTATCATATTCTTAAATAATGTAGGTAGTTTATGTCAAGTGTTTCTATCATATTCTTAAATAATGTAGGTAGTTTATGTCAAGGGCTTCTATCATACTCTTAAATAATGTAGGTAGTTTATGTCAAGGGTTTCTATCATATTCTTAAATAATGTAGGTAGTTTATGGCAAGAGTTTCTATCATACTCTTTAATAATGTAGGTAGTTTATGTCAAGGGTTTCTATCATATTCTTAAATAATGTAGGTAGTTTATGTCAAGGGTTCTTATCATATTCTTAAATGATGTATGTAGTTTATGTCAAGGGATTCTATCATATTCTTAAATAATGTAGGTAGTTTATGTCAAGGGTTTCTATCATATTCTTAAATAATGTAGGTAGTTTATTTCAAGGGTTTCTATCATATTATTAAATAATGTAGGTAGTTTATGTCAAGGGTTTCTATCATATTCTTAAATGATGTATGTAGTTTTTGTCAAGGGTTTCTATCATATTCTTAAATAATGTAGGTAGTTTATGTCAAGGGTTTCTATCATATTCTTAAATAATGTAGGTAGTTTATGTCAAGGGTTTCTATCATATTCTTAAATAATGTAGGTAGTTTACGTCAATGGCTTCTATCATATTCTTAAATAATGTAGGTAGTTTATGTCAAGGGTTTTTATCATATTCTTAAATGATTATGTAGTTTATGTCAAGGGTTTCTATCATATTCTTAAATAATGTAGGTAGTTTATGTCAAGGGTTTCTATCATACTCTTTAATAATGTAGGTAGTTTATGTCAAGGTTTCTATCATATTCTCAAATAATGTAGGTAGTTTATGTCAAGGGTTTCTATCATATTCTTAAATAATGTTGGTAGCTTATGTCAAGGGTTTCTATAATATTCTTAAATAATGTTGGTAGTTTATGTCAAGGGTTTCTATCATATTCTTAAATAATGTAGGTAGTTTATCTCAAGTGTTTCTATCATATTCTTAAATAATGTAGGTAGTGTATGTACATGGCTTCTATCATATTCTTAAATAATGTAGGTAGTTTATGTCAAGGGCTTCTATCATATTCTTAAATAATGTAGGTAGTTTATGTAAAGGGCTTCTATCATATTCTTAAATAATGTAGGTAGTTTATGTCAAGGGCTTCTATCATATTCTTAAATAATGTAGGTAGTTTATGTCAAGGGCTTCTATCATATTCTTAAATAATGTAGGTAGTTTATGTCAAGGGCTTCTATCATATTCTTAAATAATGTAGGTAGTTTATGTCAAGGGTTTCTATCATATTCTTAAATGATGTAGGTAGTTTATTTCAAGGGTTTCTATCATATTCTTAGATGGTGTAGGTAGTTTGTGTCAAGGGCTTCTATCATATTCTTAAATAATGTATATAGTTTATGTCAAGGGATTCTCTCATATTCTTAAATAATGTAGGTAGTTTATGTCAAGGGGTTCTGTCATATTCTTAGATGACGTATGTAGTTTATGTCAAGGGATTCTATCATATTCTTAAATAATGTTGGTAGTTTATGTCAAGGGCTTCTATCCTATTCTTAAATAATGTAGGTAGTTTATGTTAAGGGCTTCTATCATATTCTTAAATAATGTAGGTAGTTTATGTCAAGGGCTTCTATCATATTCTTAAATATTGTAGGTAGTTTGTGTCAAGGGTTTCTATCATATCCTTAATGATGTAGGTAGTTTATGTCAAGGGTTTTTATCATATTCTTAAATAATGTCGGTAGTTTATCTCAAGGGTTTCTATCATATTCTAAAATAATGTAGGTAGTTTATCTCAAGGGTTTCTATCATATTCTTAAATAATGTCGGTAGTTTATGTCAAGGGTTTCTATCATATTCTTAAATAATGTAGGTAGTTTATGTCAAGGGTTTTTATCATATTCTTTAATAATGTAGGTAGTTTATGTCAAGGGTTTCTATCATATTCTTAAATAATGTAGGTAGTTAATGTCAAGGGTTTCTATCATATTCTTAAATAATGTAGGTAGTTTATGTCAAGGGTTTCTATCATACCCTTAAATAATGTAGGTAGTTTATGTCAAGGGTTTCTATCATATTCTTAGATGGTGTAGGTAGTTTGTGTCAAGGGCTTCTATCATATTCTTGAATAATGTATCTAGTTTATGTCAAGGGTTTCTATCATACTCTTAAATAATGTAGGTAGTTTATGTCAAGGGTTTCTATCATATTCTTAAATAATGTTGGTAGTTTATGTCAAGGGCTTCTATCATATTCTTAAATAATGTTGGTAGTTTATGTCAAGGGTTTCTATCATATTCTTAAATAATGTTGGTAGTTTATGTCAAGGGCTTCTATCATATTCTTAAATAATGTAGGTAGTTTATGTCAAGGGTTTCTATCATACTCTTAAATAATGTAGGTAGTTTATGTCAAGGGTTTCTGTCATATTCTTAGATGATGTAGGTAGTTTATGTCAAGGGATTCTATCATATTCTAAAATAAGGTTGGTAGTTTTTGTCAAGGGCTTCTATCATATTCTTAAATAATGTAGGTAGTTTATGTCAAGGGCTTCTATCATATTCTTGAATAATGTAGGTAGTTTATGTCAAGGGCTTCTATCATATTCTTAAATAATGTAGGTAGTTTATGTTAAGGGTTTCTATCATATCCTTAATGATGTAGGTAGTTTATGTCAAGGATTTCTATCATATTCTTAAATAATGTCGGTAGTTTATCTCAAGGGTTTCTCTCATATTCTTAAATAATGTAGGTAGTTTATCTCAAGGGTTTCTATCATATTCTTAAATAATGTATGTAGTTTATGTCAAGGGTTTCTATCATATTCTTAAATAATGTAGGTAGTTTATGTCAAGGGTTTCTATCATATTCTTAAATAATGTAGGTAGTTTATGTCAAGGGTTTCTATCATACTCTTAAATAATGTAGGTAGTTTATGTCAAGTGTTTCTATCATATTCTAAAATAGTGTTGGTAGTTTAGGTCAAGTGTTTCTATCATATTCTTAAATAATGTCGGTAGTTTATGTCAAGGGTTTTTATCATATTTTTAAATAATGTAGGTAGTTTATGTCAAGGGTTTCTATCATATTCTTAAATAATGTCGGTAGTTTATGTCAAGTGTTTCTATCATGGTCTTAAATAATGTAGGTAGTTTATGTCAAGGGTTTCTATCATATTCTTAAATAATGTAGGTAGTTTATGTCAGGGGTTTCTATCATATTCTTAAATAATGTAGGTAGTTTATGTCAAGGGTTTCTATCATATTCTTAAATAATGTAGGTAGTTTATGTCAAGGGTTTCTATCATATTCTTAAATAATGTAGGTAGTTTATGTCAGGGGATTCTATCATATTCGTAAATAATGTAGGTAGTTTATGTCAAGCGTTTCTATCATATTCTTAAATAATGTAGGTAGTTTATGTCAAGGGTTTCTATCATATTCTTAAATAATGTAGGTAGTTTATGTCTAGGGCTTCTATCATATTCTTAAGTAATGTAGGTAGTTTATGTCAAGGGTTTCTATCATATTCTTAAATAATGTAGGTAGTTTATGTCAAGGGTTTCTATCATATTCTTAAATAATGTAGGTAGTTTATGTCTAGGGCTTCTATCATATTCTTTAATAATGTAGGTAGTTTATGTCAAGGGCTTCTATCATATTCTTAAATAATGTAGGTAGTTTATGTCAAGGGCTTCTATCATATTCTGAAATAATGTAGGTAGTTTATGTCAAGGGCTTCTATCATATTATTAAATAATGTAAATAGTTTATTCCAAGGGGATGTATAGAGGTGGAGTGGTGGTGATCCTATTTTATCCGTATGTTAGATGTATATAATTTATACAGTTTTTTTTATAGACAGATGCAACAGAGACGACAAGAGCACATTGAGACGGTGTATTATTAAAGGCGGAATATTATGGTGATGAGTTTAGTAGGATTGAACAAAAGTAACGGTTATCCCAGCATTACTTATAAGAAGACTATGATTATAGTGTGATGTTATGGGAATTAATGAAAGTTGTGGAGTGGATTACATGAGGCGTCGTGTACTAGAGTTTTAATTTAGTGATGCATGGGAAGATCCGGAGGTGAGTTTAAGGGGTAAGTTATGAGGTTGGTATGGGTGGAGAGTTTCTTATTACACTGTTTTAAATTTTCCGAAAATCACAGGTTTCTAATTTCTGTGCGTCGATGCGTTTTCTGGTTGTTTCAGTATATTCTCTCTTAGCTGTCACTATTTTTCTCTTACAATTACTTCTAGCTTCTACAAACTTTTGTCTGTTTGAACTGGTCTTATGTTGGTTAAATCTAAGGTACGCATGCTGCCTTTGAACAATGGCAGCTGCACAAGTAGAAGTAAACCAGTGGAGCTTGCTACAGAATTTCGGCGTGGGAACATGTGCTTCAATTGCTGTTTCTAACCATTCAATAATCTCATTTGCGCACTGTTCAGCGGGAAGAAAAAAGATATTTCCCTATGGAGGATCTCTGGTGAGATCCCTTTGGCTTCCCAGTCAGTCTTTTTAATAAATCCTTGTTTTGAGCAGTGGCTCTTCATTTTGGAGTCGAGAATTTAGAGCGATATCTGCTATCATCATAGCGTTATGAGCATTCTCGAGAGAGCTGTGGGCATTCCTTACACAATCATCGGGAATTGTGGTCAGAAATAGATCTAGAAGTGAGGTATATTGATATTGCTGCTCTGAGAAACGTGTCGAAAATGTAACCGTCTGTGATAGGGTATGAGATGTAGAGAATCTATGTGTTGTGCTACCAGCTGCGTCTGTGTAAGCATTCGGTCTAAGCCAGTTACTGTGGTGGACATTAAAGTCACCAAATACATGTACTTGTGCCCTAGTATCGATATATATAGATTAGAATTTATAACATTTATTGTTTGATACAAGGGATACAAATGAAATTATGCTTACTCTATATAATTTCAAATATTGCACTCTTCTATATTAAATTATATGTCTATCAATTTCTAATTTTACAAAGTTTATTCAAGATAGCCATCTTGAATAAAATCCTAATTTTCGGTTTGAAAAGGGGTGGCACTTACTTCCGAAATGATTAAAAGTCCCATACCACCAACGGACTTTAGATGCACCGCACATACCAATAACTTGGCTGAAATAATTATGTAATGAGAGGTGGGATAAATGAATAAATAATTCGAAATATATGTAAATTAGTAAAGAAGATGGACAGCAATAGGCTGGCTACGACTTTACTGTTAAGCATATGTATTGAAGCGATTAAATTTCAATAACAAAGCCAAGCCCAATACGTAGCATTAACAGGAGCTTATGCATGCATGTATATATATATATATATATATATATAGTTGTTGTTGTTGTTGTTGTTGTTATCTGAGTCTATAATAATTTCTTCCCATTTGTTTTGCTTTAAGTATAAAATATTTTAATGATACTTTTTTTTAAATAAGAATTGTTTGTGTATCATGACTTACAGTAGAGGATGATGGCGAGTCGTAGTTCGTGTTAAAATATAGAGGTAGACAGTTTACATATGTATAAAGCCCCTGGGGGAAAAATAAAATGTATTTCATGTTTATATTGATAAGAATTACTGTATTAATACCAAGAACAGACGGCATTTTTTATATTTATATTTCGCTTATTTTTTATTGGTATTTTAAAAATAGAACGTTATGTGTGGAATAAAATTGAAACGTACATTCGGCCAGAAAACAAGTTATAAAACTAAAACATAAAATAATAGCAATATTTTGCCTTCTTAATTTTGGTTTTTATTTTTATTTACGTCCATGAATGCTTCTCAATGGCGTCGTCTTTCATTCTGTTCGTCCATCGGCCACAATCAGGGACATCGTAAAGCACGTATATTGAGTGTTTGACAAAAAGTATAATTAAAAAACAGTGCAGACGAAGCATATTCAAAGTCGAAATATTTTACGTAGGTTTTTAAAACGTACTGATTTAAAGTGCAATTACAGGAATGTTAAATTATTTTTAATGCCCTAGATAAATCGGATAACACCGCATTATATATATATATATATATATATATATATATATATGACAGACAGACAGACAGACAGTGAGAGAAAGATACAATACGGTATCTGTACTTGAATTGACCGTTACAATTTCCACATGTTTCCTTTGTCTTAATGAAAAATGAGAAATTATACGGTCCATGAATAATATCATTTGTTAAATCAAAGCGATATAATCGGCGTCGCCTGTCGGTCTGTTCGTCCCTTAAGTTACATCGTTAAATAAGGAGATTTAACAGACGGCCATTGATTGAGATTCGTTTAGGAATCGCATCAATTGTAGAAGAACTCCGCCACGAGTGGGACAAATGAGTTTTTCAAAAGTACGAATAGTGTCGAAAGTCTTGTGCAGTGGGTATTCGTGGCCTTAATCTATTTTAATGAAACCTTATCTCACTTATATAAAATTATTACATATGCATATACACATGTAGTATATTTATATAAATAGCTTCAGACAAAACATGGTGCCGCTTTAAATTAAGTGGTAAAACACTATTAAAAACTAATAAACGATATATATTTTCCACATAGCTTCTGACTCAGGAAACAACACTTTCCCTCCCTAAGTCAGAAACATCGTTCATGGAATATGGAAACTAAAGAACAAAATAAATTATATGCGAATATAAGGTACAACATGTTTTGAGTACTTATTAAGTAATAATTGCAAAGTTACTGAGTATGCTAGTGGTATGAAAATATATATTTGGCAAGCAAGCTACACAGGGATTTACATATTTCATATTTTTAAATCATTAGGATGGATAGATAGATAGATAGATAGATAGATAGATAATTCGAAATTATATATTTAGAAATAGTGTACACGGAGCAGATTCCAAATTAAAAAGTTTTGCCAAGGTTTTAAATTTAACTACAGGAACATTAATTATTTCTCTTTAACCTGGGAAAATGGATAACATAGCATTATCAAAATATTTATAGAAACAATACGGTGTCTGTATTGAAATTGATTGTATTGCAGAAAGTCACAACCCCGACGCTAAATAATCATATGTTTTCTTTGTCTTAATGAAAAATTAATAATTATTACGCCATTTAGCTACGAGGTGTGTAGAGGAGATGGTAGTTCGTGAAGGGGTTTCTTAGGGTTTGAATTACCATCAATATAGCTAAGATAGGCCAGACCGATATTGCAGGATACTACTAGAAGTTTTTTTTACATAGGCATCACCACATTATCAAGGTCAAGAGGCCACTCAAAGATAAGGGTTAAAGAGTGTACAGTAGAAATTGGACAATATAGTAATCATTAGTAATGAAAATTTGGTAAATTTGATAACTTATATGGAACGGCTTATCAAGAACTTATTTACGTTAGACTTGAAGACAACCATATTGTAGTCAGCCGAAAAGCAGGAAAACAGAAGACAATTTCACAGGCGTGCAGTTCTAAGAAAGAAGCTTTGTTCATGGAATCTACGTTTAGGTTTAGGCACAGATAAAGAGTGGGGGGAATTATTGATAGTGTTTTCAGCTAGACGAGTGTTTCTTGTGAAGGTTTGGCGAGGGGGGACCATAGATTGAAGCTCAGTCGAACACTTTCCATGAAAATAACGATACATCAGAGACAAACTCACAACATCTCTTCTGTGAGATAGAGGTTGCCAGGAAGAGAAAAGGACATCTCCTACGAGGCTACGAAGTCTATTTTGAACTCTATCAAGGCAGGACAAGTCCTTTCTAGCAGCTCCTGCCCAGATGTGGCAACAGTATTCTATCCTTGGACGTACCTGGCTCTTATATAGATAGAGAATAGCATTAGCAGTGAGATATCTACCGGATCGATAGAAAGATCCCACCATTTTTCCAGCGACCTTGGCAACAGATTTGATGTACGTGTTCCATTTCCAGTTGACAAAACAGGATAATGTAACATTCGTTACGTAATATGTTGATATCCGATACAGTCGGGGGCACACATAATGCTTCTGTTCCTTTTGGTCAGGTGTCAACAGTAATTGTTTCGAATAATCTCGCTACAAGGGGCTGAGCAGTTAAGGGACAAATAAGCGGTAAGACCAAACAAATGGTTAGATTAGTGTTTTTCGGAATAATCTTGCCACAAAAGCCTGAGCAGCTAAGATAGAAATCGGTCAGGCAATTAATCAACTATGTTAACTTGCTCGGTCAAGAATTTCGGAGAGGAAGTTTTAAATAAAAGAAATATTATTTAGCGAGCAGCGTGAAAATTTATTAAATGAGCACAAAGAGAGTGATATTAATAGACATTAAAAATGACTATTGCCTCCTTAATTAGCCCCCAAATCCCAAGCGGACATCAAATCCAAGTAAAACTGAACAAACGGGGCGGTTTTATGCCATTTCATATGTAAATTTGAGTTCTGTACCATGCAAAAAAAACAAAATGACTAAGTCCATCATTTGAACCCACCCCCCCGATTTCGTCCCAAAAGTTCCGAGGCCTTTACATATTTAAATTTGAACTCAGCATCATGCAAAACTTCTAAATAGACATACACAGAAAATTTTGGACAAATATGGTAAAATAGTCCCCAAAATCCTCCCACTCTTTATCTGTGCCTAAAACTAAATGTAGATTCCATGAACAAAGCTTCTTTCTTAGAACTGCACGCCTGTGGAATTGTCTTCCATTTTCCTGCTTTCTGGCTGACTACAATATAGTTGTGTTCAAGTCTAACGTAAACAAGTTCTTGATGAGCCGTTCCATATAAGTTAACAAATTTACCGAATTGATTACTATATTGTCCAATTTCTACTGTATACTCTTTAATCCTTATCCTTGAGTGGCCTCTTGGCCTTGATATTGTGGTGATGCCTGTGTAAAAAAAAAACAGAATGTTTTTATTAGCCCCAAGAGTTATCACAAAGACAAACAAAATTATTTAGAAATCAGTCAGTTACAACTTTTCAGAAAGTTTTATAAAGATCCAAGGCATCAATTTTTGTTAATAAGCGCAAAAGTGTCACTTTTAGCCATTTTAACCCAAAATGCACCCCTAGAGGGAAGCCGGAGCTTTCCTGGAAAATCCGTTCTCTTACTTTTTTATTCATATCATGTTTAATGTTTGTGAAAAATTTACAAAAATACCAGGGCGTAGTTATTGAGAAAAGTGCGGACAAACGAACGGAGGCACGGACAAGGGTGAATTTACAGGTGCACTCTCCTTTTGTCGGGGAACAAAAATTCGTGAGAAAGAAAATAAGCACGACCGAAAAAGTAACAAATAAAATTTGAAATAACAATTAGCAGGATAACATACCTGAGCAATATAGATTGATTGCTGACGTTACGTGGTAATTTAAAATTGCGAAATACAGACATAGGAACGAAAGGCGCTTTAATAGTTTTTAACAAAATTCCCCCTTTCCGAAATCTGTGCGTTTAACGAGAATTTAAAAAAGATTAAACAAAAGAGCAAACGAAAAGGAAATTGTAACTACATGTTTTTATTTGAATTTGTTCATCACGACATTAGTTCATTTGTATATTTTAATTATAAGTTTGGACAAATATCTTTGTAATTAATTTTAATTTTTTAGTTTATTTTTTTTAATAACATTTATTTAAACAAAAAAAGATACCTGGAAATCCTTTTCCTTTAACTTCAGAAATAAGATGAGATAAAATTATATAAAATGACAAACGAAAGAGTTATGTAATTATATATATAAAAAAATTTACTTACAAACTAGCAGGACCCAGTAACCGGCGTTGCCCGATGGAAGCATGCCCCCCTCTCGTAGAAAAATTAAAGTTCCATTGTTGTTGTTGTTGATGATGATGATGATGATGATGATGATGATGATGATGATGATGATGATGATGATGATGATATCTAACCCCTAACCTCCTCATGTGAAAAACGGCTTTCGGAATAGACACTGACTTTTTTGAGTGGGGGTGGCTGACAAAATATTTGTCACAAAGTTAACCTTGATAATCGCTGTCAGGATACCAGCGCGCAAATACTATGAACAAACAAAAAAAATTCTCATTAACAAATGTTTGGATAAACAGTGTATCAGGGTGAACAACTGGTCATGTCTTCAAGAAAATTAGTACTATTGTTTGTTCATGTAAATAAAACTATTCAGAGATGCATAAATTAACTGACAAGTTAATTTTCCAAGGAAAGACATCTTTTATAGTTGTAAAAGTTTTAAAGAAAATTCTGAGATTATATATATATATATATATATATATATATATATTTGTATATATATATATATATATATATCTGTAGAAACATAATTTCTTATAATATATATATCAATCCTTATTTAAGAAGCTCACTGTAAATACAGAGCAATATAGAGAATAAATGACAAAAAGTTATATTACAAAATTCATGATGTTAAACATCATATAATTTATTCCTTTAATTCAGTTGACTATATAAGTTAATTGAATTAAAGGAATAAATTATAAGATGGTCAACATCATGAATTTTGGAATATAACTTTTTGTCATATATTCTCTATCTCTCTCTCTCTCTCTCTCTCTATATATATATATATATATATATATATATATATATATATATATATTAGTTATGGGACTATTCCAATATTTTGTCCTGGTCCCGATACAATTACCGATTCCGATTCCGATTTTCTTTATAAATATTTAAATATCTAACTATAAAGTTGTTATGTTTCCCGATTAGCGTAAAAGCAGATGCTGAATGTACATATACTTTCTTAGCCATGAAAAAACACACTTTTAAAGGTGATCAATAGATTTTAATTTTACTGGTAGTTAAAAATCAATATATACTAAGGATTTTATTAATATTACCAGCAGTTGAAGCTTTTGTTTTAAACGTAACAAATAAATAAGATAGTTAAAGGAATCGTTTTTGACATCGGAAAATAGGCAATCGCTTTATTTTTCATTCTCATACCCACTTCGATACCCCAACATGTTCGACATTTCCGATACTGAATTTCCATTTCTATTAATCGCTCCAAAACTAATACATACATATATATTAATACATACATGTATATACTAATACATATATTTCAGAATGTGTGAGAGAATATATAATTATTTCCACTGCCAGACAACATTTGCAGCCAGTGAGAATGTGTGTGAAGACACTTCTGAACCTATATATTCAGCGAATTTTGGATCTACAGGATTAAAATTGGTATATAAAATAATCAGACCCGTGGAAAATTTTTTATTCGTTTTCATCCGTAAAGTAATGGCTTAAAATGGAAAAATTCGTACGTGGCAGTCATCGGATTTTGATCTGTTTGCTAAGTGGTTCACGAATGCGCATTTATAATACCGATCACTTATATCAGGAATAAGATTGTGTTAACGTACTTGACTTTGGTGGCTACATATGTGCATACATGTTTCTGTAATCACCCGTTATTGGGTAGATTACCTTCGAAAACTTCTTGGCCTAAAGACATAATCTCCCCAATAACGGGTGATTACAGAAACATGTATAAGTAATCCAACTTACAAAAAATGCCACTACCTATGTTTACTACGCTATCATCACATTGACTAATGTATACCTATAAACCCTTATCCTCGAGTGGCCTCCGGGCCTTGATAAGTAGTCATTCCAGTGTAAGAAAAAATCTTTTGCTAGGAATTGAATGACAAACCCCTCGTACTGCTTGACGTGGTGTTTTTTAAAGTCTCACACCGTCAATGTCTGCAACAGAGACATGATACTTTCATTTTATGAATGTATATGCTGAGTCATCATAACAACGCAACTTGCAATCGACTGTTTATTCGGCCGAAATACAAAAAGAATAGGAGGCCTTACGATTAGAACACAACTCGTATTAAATAATTTCAGGGGCCTCGGCACATTAGTTTATTAACGCTACTCGGTGTGCATAGCTGTATGAAACCGACATATGGGAAATAAGTATATCATTATGACATTATTTGAAAATATGATTAAATCATTTGATTGATTTAACAGGTTTCACGTTCCATAATTAGTCAATTCCGACGGCATATAATATCGGATGGCATTTAGTCCGGAGGGAATTCTCGTTAGCAAATTGAGTTTGTACACTTTACGTCACGCAACACACACACTCACACACACACACACATACATACATACATACATACATGTATATATATATATATATATATATATATATATATATATATATATATATATATATATATATATAAATGTGTGTGTATTTAATTATTCATTCAAAACTGTACAGAAAATCAAGAACACATTTGGACCGTCGGTTGCTGGAATTCTTTCCCCAAAATAGTGAGCATATATATATATATATATATATATATATATATATATATATATATATATATATATATATATATACAGAGAGAGAGAGAGAGAGAGAGAGAGAGAAAGATATAAATGTGAAAATGTGTGTGTGAAAACACGTCTCAACCTATATAGTCAACGAATTTTTAATCTACAGACTTCAGATTCGGTACATAGGTTATTCAGACATATGGAAAACTTTTGAATAGGTGTGCATCCGGAAAAATGGCATATATATATATATATATATATATATATATATATATATATATAAATATATATATATAAGTAAAAATGCATGTGTGTGAGTGAAGACAGTTGTCCACCTATATAGCCAAATGCTTTTTGATCTACAGACCTGAAAGTTTGTACATATATATATATATATTGGCATGAAAATCAACAACAAAGTGTACTTGGATATGCTAGAGAGTGTTGTAATCCGCTGGTGCAATTTAGTTGTTTCAGGCAACCCCTAGGTGTTGCAGCAAGACTTGGCGCCGGCCCACAAGTCCAAAGAGACCCAGGCTTGAATTCAGCTGTATCTAATTTTTCAACCCCCTTCCCATTTCGAATGTTACCTTATGCAGTACTTCCATTGTTTTTACCATGTCGTCTGTATACTTCACAAATCGTGTGCCAAAATGCGCGGCGAATATATATATATATATATATATATATATATATATATATATATATATATATATATATATATATATATACTAGACACTGTAAATTTTGGGTATATAACAAGTGACAATTTATACTCTCAATAATACTTTCAGAGGATTAGTATAGAGGGAAAAAGTGAGAGAGATTAACCCGAATTGATTTGGTTGTGTTGACACATCTCCTCAAAGTCCAAGTTGCTTACAAATTCCATGTTGTTGTTTACATTTTCGAAAACTTGGTCAGTTGAAGAATGTTGAATTTCCTTACGATGTTATCATTTCTGATGACATGTTTTCTTGTTTTTACGACTTGTAAACAAACCAGCTCGATATGCGTGTATGTACAACCAGCAATAATTGCGGCTTTGTCCAGAATAATATGCAACATTTAGAGCTACCAAGACTGGAGTGATACCATTCAATCGAGTCACTTTTTGTGCTTGCTCTTTTGCTTTCGACGCATGTCTACGACAGGGGTTATTTTTCGAAAAGTCTCAGATAGTTAATAATCGTCTATAATAAGCAGAGCTATGACAACAGCATATTCTTTTCATTATTTTGACTCTCGAGTGTGTATCCGTTGATATCTTAAATGCTTTTATATAGAGTGATGTGGTTCTCGGTTGATTAAATGTGTCTATCTGTGTCGGATATATACTCGAGAGTCAAAACAATGAAAAGAATATTTTTAAAAAAATTATGTTTCGTTATATTCAATTAGATCAAATCAGTTTTTTAGCCTTGCTAGTCCTATACTAGATCATGACAAATTGGAAGCGAGTATGTGACGTCGTCACTTGATTGCCGCACAGAGCTAAAGGGGAACTCTCTGTCCGGTTTGTTTCTTCAACACAGCTGCTCTTTCCTAGCTATATTGCTTTTATTTCAGCTGTGAAACTCAATCTACTAACTGCATAATAACCCTTCAGAATATCAAAAGAGAACTAAAAATATACATCTTGCACAAAGATGACCAGAAATCTTAAGTAGACAATGCAATCGCCAAAATAAGGATAACTGATTGCATTGTCTATACTTTCTTAGATTTTTGTCTTTGAATACGTAGGTTACCCAGAGATAGGTTATATGCAAATTTGTTGCTGTTTAATGCTGAAAGAAGAATGAGAAGGCTTTGCAACTGTCAAATGAAATATATATTAACAGAAAATATAGAAACGTATATTGGTTGAGTGGGACTCCGCTCAACTGGAAGAACAAAGTAAGGTGACGACTCATTCCCACTGAGTCTCGGGTCAAGCCTACTTGATAGCAAAAACTACCGGAAGTGACGTAAGGAAAATCCACCTCCAAGCTTTTTAATCATAAAGGCTGTTAATATCTCTTACATTAAAGATAGATCATTATTGAATTGGTGTCTTTCCTTTTCTGGGCCGACCGCCATGGTTCTGGTGTTGATTGGTGACGGTCCGGATCGAATGTCTCGAAAATAGACTGCTGTTATTCATAGCTAGTTTGCTCTTGATGTCGCAATTAATTCTTTTCTGCTTTGCTTAGTTTGGTGACTACCTCCTCAGCTGTTGGGAGGTGATAATGGTAATCTTTCAGGGCTGCATTCAGGCCCGTAGAAAAATCCGCACAGACATTAATTTGGCTGGTTTTCTTCGTCAAGTTTACGGTAGGGGCAGTCCATTCACTGGTGCTTACTTTCGATAGTATTCAGGCTTTTTAGTCGGTCTGGTTCCTTATCAGTTTTCAGGACTGCCGCAAACGGGACGTTTCGCTTCTTCTTTAAAACAAGCAGACCGTTTCCCTTCAGCTCAAATCAAACTATAGCCTTAGTACATTTTCCTAGTCCCGATAAAAAAACTTTCGGCAATTTTCCTTTAAAACTCTTCCTTTAATTGCTGTGCCACAGTAGTTTTCTACTTTATGACAGAAATTGTTTATCGGTTGATCCCAGAGTTTAAATTGCTCCATACAATCTGTTCCAATGAGGTTTTCGGATGTGTTGTGCACAAAAGCGTCTTACATTTTTGGTGGTACCATCTAATGTCACGGAGGGTGTCAGCTCTTCCTCAAATTTTATCTTATCGCCTGTCACTGCACGAGCTGATTTGTTAGTTCTCCTCATGGTTTGTTTCTTCCATCTTTCCCATGTTTGTATATTTATGATTGACAGGTCTGAACCGAAATCTAGCTGTGAACCTCCTTCTTTGTTGAGGATATTAATAGTTACATATTTTCGCCGGTCCCTCTCCGATTCAATGTCGGATCTCGCTTTTCAGGCCCTGTTATATCTTCTGTTCTTTCTGAAATTTTTTGCGATTTTTGGCCTATCCTGGCATACCCTTTGGATGTTTTATTTTTGTAAAAAGAGTCTATAGACCAATTTTGTTCGCCGCAACGACTCGTGGGGGATTTTGTTTTGGAGATTGAATAACTTCTCTTTGATTGTACCTTCGTTTTCTTCTTATACCTTTGGTTTATTTCCGAGGGAGTACTCCTTTAGTCTGTAACTAGTCCTTTATATATATGACACGCCTAACACCTTAGTGTTTCTTGAGTTGTTCTGTATGCAGACTATGCGTTACCAACCTTCTGCCAGGTTTTGGAGTGTGAACCTTTGTTCACTTTCGAGTCGATATAAACTCTCGGCTAATCTGTGTGTTTTTCGTCGAGACAAGGTCCGTTTCAAAAATTAAATACTTGAAATAATCCGCCGATAGTTAAACCAGACAAATGTTTTCGCAGTGCTTGTTAACAATCTTTGTCGTCGTGTTTCGCCAGATTGAAAGACTTCCATTTTTATGAAGAAGAGTCGTATTTGGGCTGAAAAGTTCAGATAAAAGTTTTGTCGCCTCGGAGAATATTAGTTCGCTCGTGTTCTTGGATAGTAAATAGTCAACGAAATTACTGTATTCTGTGGTCTCTAGTTTCCTTAAAAGTAAGCGTACTTTTCAGCATTGCTTCACCTTTGGAAATCGCTAGTGAATAAGTCTTCGTATCGCCTATAAAAAGTGTCAAACGTCTCCGGTACGTAGATGAACGTTTAAACCGAATTCATTGTAGTGTTTTGGGGAACAACTGCGCGGTTATAACTGTGTTCCGTTCTGTTCAACATTTTTTTGATTTTCCCCTTGTCCTTTCTGCTGGAGTAACAATTCATTTGTTGCCGTTGTTGCTGTTATATTTTTGTTCTGACAGTTGCTTTTTTCGCATTTCTTTCTGCTGCTTGTAGAACTGCAGAGAAAAGTTTTTGTTGAAGAAGCTGTTGTATAAATTGCAACTGAGACTGTGTAGTTTGTTCTTTTAGATTTTACTCTGTTTTTTTTCTGTTGATCGACCTGCATCTTAAGTAACCGTGTGATAATGGCCTTCTAGTCCTCAATCCAAGCGAACGACAAAAAATATACTTTTTTTGTTGTGGGACATACACACACTTATAATCACTAAGATGGACTCATCCATTAGCCATATAAGCAGCAAGTATAGACCGCTCAATGAGAGCTATCCGGATGTCGTACAGAGAAGACCCCCCCACGGACTTACTAATCTTCCTGTATCACTAAATCTGTTCTGGATATAAATGTTCTTCGTATTCTCACCAGTCGTCGTGTTTTCCTACTTTCATTTTTTCCGACTCCACTACAATGGCGAAAAGGATGTAAAAAAACAAAAAAAAATGTTTTTAAAAGAACTCACGTGCAAAAACTTCAACTCTCCAGCTATACGAAATAGTCAATTGCAAACTCTCTAAGTTACAACGCAAAATCTCCAAAGTTCAACGACGAAAATTTGCAACATAAAAAGTCTACACTTAAATTCATCTACTCAAAGAAATTTTAAGTGGATTTTTTTTCATGCTTGATAAAAAAGAAAAGAAAAAAGGCAATCTTGATTTAATTTGCTGTAGAACGGATCGACGCAGTTGTTTATGAAAATTACATATGGACTTTATGTTGAAGATTTATTTTTCTGTTACGGAAATTGCGGGAAATGAATTCTTGTTTTATGACAAAGTGATTATTGTGACCGACTAGTTGTTTGTTTGAACTATACCAAGAGAGGAAAAGGAAAAGAGACAGTGTGAAAAAGGCAAATATTCTTTTTACGGGCTGGGAAGCCATTTGTTGTTTTGATGACTTTAAAAAGAAGTGTTTCTCTTTTTTTTTTTTTTTTTCGTCCAACCAATTTTTTTGCAACGGCATGCACGCACACTGAAAGGAAATGATACCTTCTATTATTATTTTTTTACCTATGAAAATTTTAAAGCACTTTAAAATAGATACATTTTTCGGTTGGTTAAACTTTTGATCGCCAGCGGAGTGAGGAAAATACTGCTCGCATAACGATATCTATTATTGAAAACTGGAACCCGGAACAATTTTTTTAACCGTAACTTTGCTGAACACAAGTCCACTTGTATATTTTACACTGCATGTGTTATATCGTATATTTTACATTGCATGTGTAATATTGTATATTTTATATTGTATTGTACAGTTCATGCTGTATATTGCATGGTGTATGTAGTATATTGTACTATTTTTTCTCTACGGTAAAACAAAAATCTGTCCCCATTTCGGAACTATTGGCATATCAGAGACGAAAATAAGTGTATGCAAAATTAATCTATAATTTTTGCACTTCTGCTACAGCTACTGAAGAGTATACTTGTCCATAAATTATAAAAGTTTTCCCTTGCTGTGACTTTCGTTTAACTTACAAAATACCCTTAAAAGAATAAAAAAAACATTTTCTCTTCGGGAAAATAAAATAGAGACACAATGGAAGATGTGAAAGAGACGATAACCCGTCTAATTGAATTTCAAAAGGACCAGCAAAGAAGAGCTGACGATAGACTACAGCAGGCAGAAGAAAGAATGATCCAAATGCAAAAGAGAGCTGATGACACATTTTGCATTGCAAACAGAACAGAAAGAGAGAACTGAAACACTACTCCAGGTTTTAATGAATAAGAATCAAGCTACAGAGAGCGATACAGCATTTTCCCAGATTGCGGTACTAAGTACAATAAATAATTTCACCTAATGTCCTGAAGAAAATCCAAAAATTTGAAACGTATTTCAGACGGTATGAAGATCTGTACAATATCGACTGTGGAAATTGGGCAGACCAAAAAAAAGTCCGTTTGTTACTCAGCAAATTAGGGACTACGGAACACGAGAAATTCGTCGACTATATCTTGCCACAAAAGACTAGCGATCTGACGTTTACGGAAACCGTTAAACGACTAATTGAACTATTTAGTTCGAAATCGTCGCTGTTCCATAGACGGTGGACATGCTTGAACCTTACGAAAAAGGACGATGTGGACTACTTGACTTTCGCCTCGATTGTTAACAAACGCTGTGACGATTTTAAATTGTCAGAATTGAGTGCTGATGATCTCAAGTGCCTCATATTCGTCCAGGGGTTAACTTCGACAAGAGACTCTGAGATCCGTCGAAGAGTTTTGTCAAAACTGAAAAGTAAACCAGGCTTAACTGTACAAAAGCTGGCGGAAGATTGCCAAAGAATCATTAGTATCAAGAAGGACTCAAAGAACATCGAAGAAGCTGTTATTGCACACAAAAAGAACATACAGAGAAGAACTAAGGGGTATTCTCCAAAACGAAAACTAGACGCTATCTTCCACTTAAGCACGAAAGACAACGTACCCAGAAGCTTTCAACCCTTTGTTTTCGGTGTGGAAACTTGCATTGATCAAATGATTGCCTTTTTCGTACCAAAGAATGTTTTAATTGCAAAACTAGGACACAAAAGCTCACACTGCAAATGGCAGAAAAAAAGTAAAATTCGGGTTCAACAGACGAGAATGAATAAGAAAGACGAAAATAACAGTCGAAAATACGTCTTAGTGAGAATTTTAAACAAGGACGTTAAATTACAGTTAGACTCTGGGTCGGACTTATCGATAATAAATTTACAGATGTGGAGAAATTTAATTAGGCCGACTATGCATAAAACTGGCAAGTCAGCAAAAACGGTAACTGGAGAAAAAATAAATTTTTAAGGAGAACTAACCTCAAATGTCACTTTTAATGGTACAACGAAAAAACTTAAATTATTTGTGCTCAAGAACACAGAAAATTTGTTTGGGACTGATTGGTTTCAGGAATTGAATCTGTGTGATGTACCGAGAATCGTTTTCTACAGAAATACAAGAAGTTAAAGTAGATCTAAAAAAGCTTTTTCCTTAATTTTTTTTCAGCGGCCTTGGGTAAATGTAGGAAAGTAACAGTTAAATTTGAACTGAAACCCAATGCAGAACCAGAAATTCGAGGGGAACAAAAATGTCCAATTTTTGTGTGGGTGTGTAAATTCTGTTCCCATCTTTGGGTAGAGCACTGTCGTAAGTAATCTCACGTGCTACTTAATTAGCTGTAAAATGCGAAGTTCGCTATTTGTTTGCTTATAAACAGGCCGTTTGAGCACTATAACATGTGGTGGACGGATGTTTGTTTAAATAGACATTCAGCGAGGTTGTTTGCGGGCATCGCTTACGTGGTCGAGTGGTATAACTGCCGCCTGTCAACACGATGGTTCTGGATTCAATCCTTTACTTGAGAGAGGTGCTAGTCTAGCGGCACTGATGAGTTGTGACACAACGAAACAGGACTGTATGTCGATGACTACAAATATATGTATATATAATTCGGAATTTTCAGGTTTAAAACATTAAAACCGGAATAAAAATGGGAGTAATTTTTCCCTAATATCAAACAGTGAACAAAAATGTTTTTTTTATTACATTTTCACCCCAAACAGGGCACATTGCCATTTTGATGTAAGGGGCCACTATTAGGGACACAGCTACAGGGAGTTGGGCAGCAAGATGTCGGTTCACGTTACACTTGAACTTCTGAATGTCAGTACAGTTGGGGAAGCAGGAACCTGGAAGAGAATTCCAAAGTCTAGCGGTTCTGGGGAGGAAACTACTGGAGTAGAAGGCTCTCTTAAATCTAGGGATCTCTATTGTGAAGGGGTGGGGTTTTATTGCTTACCGGGTTTGTCGGGGTAGTTACATAGAGAGGGTACAAGTGCTTGCAGTTCGTCGGAACATTCACCGTTAAAGTACTTGTAGAACAGGCAGAGGGATACTACATTACGTCGATGGGACAGAGGCTGAAGCTTGGATAACAGTTCAGGACCTATTGGGTTGGTGACTCTCTTTTGAACCTTTCTATGAGTGAGAGACTAGTAGTAGATGCACCGGCCCAAATATGACAACAGTACTCCATACATGGGCGAATGGTGGCCTTATAGAGGTACAGGATACTTTCGGGCGTTAGTAGCTTTCTAGCGCGGTAGAGAAGCCTACCTTTTTCGAAGCGGTCCTGGTAATACTCTCAATGTAATTGTTCCAACTTATGTTTCCTGTGAACGTTAGGCCGAGGAGTTTAAAAAATGTGCTTTCAGCTAAAGAGTCTTTGGCCATTGCTATCGGTGGTAGAGAACGTTTCTTGTAGTTATTGAAGGAACCAAGTTTAGTCTTGGCAGCATTGAATGTGGCCATCCATTTTTGTCCCCATTCCACTACAGATTGGAGGTCATTTTCTAGTGTTTCTGCCATTTCTTTATATATGTGTTCATTTGTTTTCCTGTCGTGGCTGTTACAGAGCGTGGTGTCGTCAGCATATATACCCATCTCACAGACAATTTTGTCAGGGAGGTCATTTATGAATATTAGGAACAATAGAGGTCCAAGGATAGACTCCTGGCGCACTCCCGCATTTATATCATATTATTTGGATGTACAACCATCGAGGACCACCTGGACTTTTCTCATATCTAAGAAGGATCTAATTATGTTAAGTATTCTTCCAGTGATACCGTAATGTCTGATTTTCCTTAGAAGACCTTCATGCCATACCTTGTCAAAAGCCTTAGATATATCTAGAGCTAGCGCTCTACCTTCCTCTGCTTTGTCAAGTGAATGGTACATACGCTCGGATATTACAGTTAGAATGTCTGCTGTGGAACGGGCTTGCCTAAATCCATATTGTTGGTCGGTCAGAAGTTTAGCATCTGTAAGGTGATGGACTAGAGCTTGGTTAATTAAGGACTCAAATATTTTGGCAAAAAGTGTGAGGAGGCTAATGGGGCGGTTATGTACTGGGTCAGTTCTTTCGCCAGAATTCTTGAATACTGGTACCACAGAAGCAGTTTTCTAGCAGGCAGGAAAACAAGATTCATTAAGGCATTTGTTGTAAAGTTTGGGTAGGATTGAAGCTACTTCGGCGGAGCACTTTTTTAATAGCACAGCTGGTATGAGATCAGGTCGACATGCTTTTGAAGTGTCAAGATTTTTTATGATAGCATGCATCTGAGAAGTAGTGATTTTCAGATCGTCTAGTGTGGCGTCTGTCCGCAAAGGAAAGTCCGGGAAAGGGTGGTTAGCAGGGTCCAGTGTAGAGTTGGAGGCAAACCGACTGGCAAGCATGTTAGCCTTCTCGGTTGTAGATTTTCCAAAAGTCACGGGTTCCCAATTTCTGTGCTTCGATGCGTTTTTTTGGTGGTTTCAGTAAATTCTCTCTTAGCTGTCGCTATTTTTTCTTACAATTACTTCTGGCTTCTATATACTTCTGTCTGTTTGAACTGGATTTATGTCCGCTAAATTTGCGGTACGCGTGTTGCCTTTGCGGGATCGCAGCTGCACATGTGGAAGTAAACCATTGTGGAGAGTTGGGCTCATTTGACTTCCAGCAAAAATGCATTTTTTCTTTGTTTCATGAAATAAAGTGTTCACTTTTAATGACAATCAAGAAAAAGAAAATATATATAACTTGAGGAGAAAAACTTTAACAAATTAAAAATGTTATATTTCAGTTTTCCTCTTCGCAATGAATTAAATCAATGAAACGACACACGTGTGCTAAATTAGGTAAGCTTTAAAAATGGACAGTATCTTTTCCTCCAAGGGGACAGTTGGGTTTTTTTCTTTCTTTCTTTTGCAACAAGTAAAAAGAAGTTCAAATACAAAACGCTTGTGATACAAGTCGGTGTTTTTCACTTTTATTCCTTAGGAAAAGGCAGAAAACTTTAACTTACAATTTTAGCTTTAATTCTATCTTCTTGCTTTTGTCTAAAACCAAAACTTATGAAGAAAATATTCATGTCAATAAATGGAAGTACATAACAATTAAATGTAATGTTAATATATAGATTGGCGATCCTATTCGAGGCAGCACACAACTGATGAAACGAAAGTCAGTCGTGATTTAGAGGTTAGTATATAATTTAATAAAAATCAACAATAGATTTTCTACATTGCCAAATAGATTAAAATATATTTTAGACTAAGTCACTGTGGGGAGGCATGTGAACATTCCTCCTAGTACACCACTAGGGCGGGGTTTCCAAAACTTGAAATGGCAATCGATCGATTTGATTGGAAAAAAGGTGATTTCACCGATTTCGATGACAATAAAAGTACGCGATGATGGAGTATTTTTTATCCTCATTCAATCCCAGACAACATCGGGCCTCCTTGCTAGTCAATTGTAATGACCAGTGCAGCTATAATTAAGATTTAGTTTCATTTTATTAATTTATTATTGGCGATCCTCCCTTTGAAACTCCTCACCTTATTCAATGCAGCACATAACTGGTGAAATGAAAATCAGTCGGGATTTAAAAGTTAGTGTACCAACAAGAGTATTTATCAACACTTCGAATCTAACTTTCTTAAAATAAGCCGAATGAGTTTTCGTCACTTTCTGAGCCCAAACTATTTACAATGCACGACGGGATAGAATAAATCATCGACATAAAAAAATGGTCATTTTTTATATATATTCTATGGCAGTAAAGAACAACATTTTACGGCCTTTTTTTCAAAATGGCGATCGTTTTTCTTGATTTTTCTTCGTTTCTCGTTTTATTCGAGATTGTGGCCACTTTCTCGTCACCAGGTGCACACGAGAGTTAGATAGAAGCAAAACGAGACTGGTCACTCGGGAGGTCCATATAATCTTAATGCGAAATAAAAGAGAAAATAAAGAGAATATGGGGAAAAATAAGGGAGGAGCGAATTGAAAATACGGAATAACAGACCAAAATAAAGTTCCTGAAAGTTTAACGTAAGAAAAACCAATTTTTATATAAACAAATAAGTAGTCTACTCATAATATAAACGGTACTTCCTTTGTATACGTATAGGTATTATAAACATTTTCACGAATTAAAACGCGAAAACGTCTGCATTAAACGACACTGATGTTGTCGAAACAGATACTACACTTTGATATATTTATTTAAACAAAATATAAAAAGTTACAAATTAGCAATAAGACCAATCAAAAGTGTGGGGATAATGGGTGCCATTGGTCAACACTAGTCTCAATTGTGTATCCTAATATAAACTAGAAATATCCCAGTTTAGGGGCTTCCCTATTTAAGATAAACTCTTTGATCTTAGCCACAATGCCAAGGAGCAATAAAAATATTTTTGGCAAGTCATTTTTAAAGTAACAAAAAAAAATCTATAAGTATATCGTGCATCAAACTTTGCTATTAATACAAAGAAAATACGTGTTAGTTCCAATTTATTCATAGCAATGATACTGTGAAGTCTCCGTTCAAATTAGGAATAAGATCAATCAAAAGTGTGGGGCTAATTGGTGTCGTTGATCATCCTTCGTCTCAACTACTTAAAATTGTGTATCATACTCTTAACTAGAAATATCCCAATCATCATACTATCGCATTCTCTCTAGGGGCTTCCTTACTTAAGATAAACTCTTGGATCTTAGCCACAATGACAAGGAGCAATAAAAATAAAGTTTTTGACAAGTCATTTTTAAAGTAATGAAAAAAATCTATAAGTATATCGTGCATGAAAGTTTGCTATTAATACAAAGAAAATACATGTTAGCTCCAATTTATTCATACAAATGATACTGTGAAGTCTCCGTTAAAATTAGAAACAAGACCAATCAAAAGGGTGGGGATAATGGGTAATGGGTGTCGTTGACCATTCTTGGTCTCAGCTACTTCAAATTATGTAGTCTACTCCTAACTAGAAATATCCCAGTCAGCATAGTACCACATTCCCTCTAGGGGGCTTCCCTACATAAGATAATCCCCTTGATCTTAACCAAAATGCAGCGGAGCAATAAAAAGAAGTTTTTTGACAAGTAATTCTTAAAGTAATGAAAAGAAATCTATAAGTATATAGTGCTAAGTATATCCCACATGCTTCCGTTCAGTCATGAAAGACAAAGGATACCCCTTGTAGGGGCAGCTGCGTGTGTAATTGTGAGGCAAGGGTTGTGCAATCCCCAACCACATCTCTCCTTAATCGGCACTGTTTGAGTCTAGTGGCAAGAAAAAGACCAGGACGACTAGAATCAATGCCGAGATAAGCAGAGAGTACATACAGCACCTGAAAGTCCCAAATGGTCACTCATTTAGTACTGACCAGGTTCAACGTTGCTTAACTTCGGTGATCCAGGGAGAACCGGTGTGTAAACGTGATTATGCCGTATAAGTCTATAATATGCTATTACTAAAAAGAAAATACGTGTTAGTTTCAATTTATTAATACCAATGATACTGTGAAGTCTCCGTTCAAATAAGGAACAAGACCAATAAAAGTGTGGGGATAATGGATGTTGTTGATCATCCTTGGTCTCAACTACCTAAAATTGCGTATCCTACTCTTAACTAGAAGTATCTCAGCCACATTCACTCCAGGGGCTTTCCTACTTAAGATAAACCCTTTGATCTTAACCAAAATGCAAGGAAAAATAAAGATATTTATGGCGAGTAATTTTTAAAGTAATGAAAAGAAATATATAAGTTATATAGTGCTACGTATATAATTTGCTATTAATAAAAAGAAAATACGTGCTAGTTTCAATTTATTCATACCAATGATGCTGTGAAGTCTCCGCTCACAATTGACAATAATACAAAGGAAAAAAGTATAAAGTATAATTTATTCATAACAATAGTATGGTGAAGGGTGTCTCAGCCAGGACGGTCTAGTCTATTATGTAAAGCACATTTGTCTGTTTGTGTGAGTATGTCTGTCTGCATAAAAGTCAGAAACTACATAAGAAACATCCAGAAAGCTGGTGTTTTATTTATATGCATTGGCTCGAGCAGAATATGGACACCTTTGATAATCATTTCTTTTTTAGGTGCAGTGGGTAGAATACTTAGAAAAAGCAATTGTAAAAAATGATATTCTCCTGAAGGGTGAAGGTTCAATTCTCAGTGTGGGCGACCGAAAAATACAATTTCGAATTACTTAGGATCTCTATCCAGTCATGGCTGACGGAACAAGAACACGCTACCCCTGTGAAGTAAATATAGAATTCTGCTCGAAATTCCGTCCAAATTTCCGAGTTCGACAGAAACATTCCCGAGTTCAACAATATACACCTGAAGAAAGTCGGAGATTACATCTACCGAAACTTTATGAAAATGACACTCAAGATGAGAACAGTCATCCGATGAATCCAAATAATACGAATAACCAATCCTCATCTCAAAACTTCAGAAACGTTAATTTTAGTTTATTTTAATTTTAAATTTTTAATCAGTTCATATGCGTGTCATGTTGGTGCAGTGGTAACGTCACCAGCTTATGAATGCTGCTTTTTTTGTTACTTTCGATTTCGATTCTAGCTGATGGCACCCTAATATTTTTGTTTTTACTTTTGAAATCACGACTCTATAATAATAGATACGAAATCTGGACAAATTTAAATATTATATTTAAGCGTATTTTACGCCCGGGCAACGCAACACGCCCCATCTCTAGTGTAACTAACCAGGAAAAATGTGTCAGGCACACCGACACGTATGTATCGATCGAAAATATCTTCAATATTCGTTTGACCCAATCGAATCGAGACGTGACGGACATTGATCCACTCATCCGCTAGCGGTAAAGTCTAGCTAAATAAAAGCCCCGGTTAGTATCTGATGAAAATGACTTTCTCCACTGAGGTCATAGGGTCATCTCTTACTCCTCAATGATTTAGTAAGATTAATGTTTATACTGGACCATATTTATTTGTACGCAATTGCATGTTGAATGCAAAAGCAAGTCTTAAGAACACATAATTGGAAGAACATTCGGATATTAGTCACACACCATCCACTATGAATATGCAGTTCCTACAACTATAAAACGAAATTGCGAAACCTGGCATAGCGGTATGGGATAAAAAGGAAAATGAAGCAACCTTAGTAGAAGCTAGGGCCTCCAATGGTGCGAGGTTAAACAGAGCGAAGAGTGAAAATATAACGAAATACCACGATATTACGCTGGGAATAAAAGGAAACTGAAACTACCTTCATTTCAGTCGTTATAGGAGGAAACGGACTCAAGCAAAAAAAAAAAATTCAAAAGTTACATTGAAAATATACACAGTGATCCAAGTGCAAGAGAGATATAAACGATTACACTTAAAGAGACGGTTGAAATCTTTTTAAAAATTACTCTGTTAGTATGTATGAGATAGTGGATGAATCTCTGGTATTCAGTAGAATGCTCATACCTAGCTAGAGCTAAATATTAAAAAGAAAATCGTCTGGTAATCTCTTATTCCCAAACGAGTAACCTTATTTTTATTAATCTCTATATCTATAAAAGTGAAAGTGTCTGTCTGTGTGTGTGTGTCTGTGTGTGTACATTTCCCTACGCAATAACTCTGTCAATTTTAACTCTACAGGCTCGAAATTTGATATACAGGGTACTGAGATTTGGAAAAATCGATGTGATCAGTTTTCGGACAGAAATTTCGCAGTTAAGGGGTCAAAGTTTAACGATTTTTACTTTGAGAACTCTACCAAACTCCTCCGACAATTTTGGGTCTAAACACTTGAAATTTTAGATATAGGTTCCTTGAACATGGATCTACCTTAATAACTTGATTTGAGCCCAAAACAATAAATGTTAATGGGTCATAATAGGGGTCAAAGTTAAAAAAATTTACCTTTTTTTTTGCTCAGCATACACCTCAAAACACCCGGGCAACGCCGCGCACCCATGCTAGTATATATATAAAAGTGAACGTGTCTGTGTGTGTGTTTGTGTTGGTACACTTCCCTACGCAATAACTCTCTCAATTTTTAGTCTACAGACTCGAAATTTGATATACAGGGTACTAGGATTTTGGAAAATCTTTGTAATCCGTTTTCGGCCAGAAATTAGGCTGTTAAGGGGGTTAAAGTTCAACGATTTTACCTTTGAGAACTCTACCAAACTCCTCCGCCATTTTTGGGTCTAAACACTAGAAATGTTAGATATAGGTTCCTTAGACATGGATCTAACTTAATAATTTGATTTGAGCCCCAAACAATAAATGTTAGGTGGTCATAATAGGGGTCAAAATTTTTTAAAAAATTGACCGCTTTTTTTTTTTTTTTTGCTCAACATACATCTTTAAACACCCGGGCAACGCCGGGATTAAATGCTAGTTTTGAATAAAAAAAATTAGAAAATTAATTTAAATAAAGACCCCTGGTCAACGCCGGGTAGGCCGAATTCGTTTTATATGAGAAAAAATTACTACGTATTTAAAGACTATTGATATGAAACATACAGAAATAAATAGATCGCTGTAAAATGCGTTACGAATATAAAATGAAGTTTTCGTTTTATTTTAGGCCCAAAAAACTTTAAAAGTGTGAATATTGTTTGCTTTATATTTTGAATTTTGCTAACACTAAGTCAAGTTCAAACGCGAGAAAAGTTATCACACCTTACGCACTCGAAATCTCCGGCGTCGGAAAGCTCATAAATAAAACATATAAAATATAAAGTAGTACAAGTTGCGGCGCTTTAGTTGTTAGTAGTTCTATTTTTACGATACTATTTTTTTCTTCTTTGTTTCATTGTATTTTTGTATGGGTTTGTATATGAATGAGTCCATTCGGGTGAGATGGAGGGGGCTGATTTCTTTTCTTTTATGATTCTCCAAAGATGGCATCTATATACGTGAAATACATGACAATAACTTGCCGATGTTTATGTGAATAGGATTCTTACAAATAAATACATGGACACATCATTTATTTTCAAACGTATTTATAATAGATATATAATACATGTAAATATCATATAAATAATGTCTACTATTATATCAAAGAAACGCTGTCTATTTGTGTACTGCTTATATGAGTTCGTTCGGTATGAAGTCCAAAACGGCAGGGCCGATTTTTCTGAAATTTCACAGGAAGGCACTTAATTTGCCTGGCAGTGTGCTTACGTCGGTTTTCTATCAGAATGTCTTCGAAAAGTATCGATAATCTAAAAAGTCCGATGAAAGAAGGAAAAGGTGATTTTGATCAAAGTAAACGCCTTACACGGCATAACATCACAAGTGCATTTGAGAAGTTTTATTACAGCAGAATGGCCCGACATATAAAATCAACTGTATGTTCTTTGAGGGGCGAGTTCGAAATGAATGTTTTTGTTTAAACTGATGTGTTTGTTCCTTTGATATGTGTGGGTTAATGAATCACTTTTTCATATTTATAGTATCTTAATAAATGATTGGTTTCATTTCACTATTTTTTGATGTTTAATTTCTACACTTTGAATATTTACAAAGAATTTACGATGAAAATATTTAAGTACAAGAAAATGTATATATATATTAGTCTTCGCGCGAAAGAGCAGGACACAAAATGTTTCAAATAATAATAATAGAATAACAATAACAAAGACTTTCGCTGGCGAGGACTACTATTGTGCGTAACCAGTTATACAGGCCTTTTCAAATTTTCATCTCTATTTTTCTCGTAATCTGCTGAATATTTTTAATGAAACTTTTATGAAATGTGTTCCTTATTAAATTGTAAAGATTTTTTTATTCTGAAATAAGTTTTAAAAAATTTAATCTAAAAAAGTTATTTTAAAGTTTTTGTTAAAAGAAATTCAGATTTTCTCATTATTCAGACCTGTATGACAAATAGAGCGTTGCAAAAAAGAGTTGTATTATTATTCTATATAATCACTACCCTAAGTAGTTAAATGACATAAAACACATCAGCTATATATATATATATACATATATATATATATATATATATATATATATATATATATATAGTAAAACTGGTAATTAGTAAAAACCTGAAGAGAGTACTTAATACTATTGCAGAGCAAACATGTGTTTTATTTTTTTTATTACCGTTTTATCTGTTTGGTTACATATGTTTCGGATGTTGGACCGTGTTTACGATCTAACAGCCTCGTCAGACCTTACAGAAATCTTCTGTAAGGATTCTGTAAGGTCTGACGAGGCTGTTAAATGGTAAACACGGTCCAACATCCGAAACATATGTAACCAAACAGATAAAACGGTAATAAAAAAATAAAACACATATTTGCTATGCAATAGTATTGAGCACTCTCTTCAGGTTTTTACTAATTACAAGTTTTACCAAATATATATACATATATATATATATATATATATATATATATATATATATATATATATATATATATATAAATTAACTGAATTTTGCAATACTTTCAGATTACGGATTATATAATACTGTCAAATTGAAGTCCATATAAATATTAGTATGAATATTTATAAGACAATCCCAATTATATAAGGAATCAAGACACGACCAGGCCATATTATGAATGAAAATTTGGAATTAAATTCCGTAAATTAAAATAATTACGACACATTATTATTCGACAAGTATTACAAAGGTTCTTCCTTCGTCCATGGATTTTCTAATAAATGGTTCATCTCATTAAAGGAAATAGTTTACTATAAACATGCCATCTGCTAAGATGAGTTGTTTATTAAAAATCTATGGGTTAATAAACGGAACAATCACGTTGACACATCGGTTCTCGTCAAATTACCGAAGTTAAGTAACGTTAAGTTTGGCCAGTACCAGATGGGTGACCATTTGGGAACACGAGTCGCTGTATGTACCGCGAGGTAAAATATCAGGTTGAGAAACTGGCGCGGCCTATCTTTCACTCGAGAGTAGATGGGACTCTCTTTAGCCGTGGTAGACACCCCATCTAGTGATGGTGTTACAATTAAAAAAAAACCTTAATATCCCTGGCGAAGCATCAAGTATTCAGCTACCGACAAGATTTGAATTGCACTACAAACTCGTGTAGTGAGTTAAATCTCGCGCTGAATAGATTAAGGAAAAACTTTAAATGTTTGTATTTATTGTCGAATAATAAATTTATCGTATTTTTTATTTATTTTACAGAATTTAATTCCATATATATATATATATATATATATATATATATATATACTAGCAAAAGTACCCGTCGTTGACTGGGTTCAAAAACAGCCTGCAGAAAATGGACTCTGATTTATGAAAGTATGATAGTTTATGAACAGGAAGGGTTGTAAAAAGATAGCTTCGAATTTGGGGGTATCAAAACCAAAGCAAAATATGATGAAAGTAAAAATAGATAAGCCCCATAATTTATTGTACCATACCTGTTCACACTGAAACACTTATCACAATATTCTGTGGATCTATATTAAAAAACCTTGCTAAACTTTGTGATATATTTCCATTCTATGGAGGTCAGGTGCGAACGAACACCCCATAATTTTATTATACCATATTTCTTCAAACTAAAACATTATTATCAAAGTATATTTACGCAGATAGATATGAAAAGTCTTTATTAAAGTTTGTGCCTATTTCCATTCTATGAAGGTCAGGCGCGAACGCAGACCCCACAATTTTATTATACCATCCCTATTTAAGTTAAAACATACTTATCAAAGTATGATTATGTACCTCTATATCAAAAACACTTGTAAAGGTTTTCTTTTTAATTTTTAAATTTTTTATTTCCATGCTTTGTGGACCAGGCGCGAACTCAGACTCCACAATGAATCATCATTATGCCAGATCAAGCATACCCATCCCTGTGTCTCGATACATCTATCATTATATATGATTAGTTTTCTATAATAGTCAACCATATAGGAGCCTATTCGTGACCAGACACACACACAGACGTTCAGCATTATATTATAGATATATATAGTAGTAGTAGTAGTAGTAGTAGTAGTAGTATCTAGACAAGTCTCGTTCAACCAAACCAAAGGGATTTTCTGATTTTTGTATTTACAATTGTCGTGTAGACTGCGTAAATAGTTTATCGATAACGCAATATATAATGGTGGCATTTTGTGTTTAGAGCAATATACAAATATAATTACATAGATATATAGATAGATACACACCTGTATCCGTAAATGGATAAATGCATACATAACATTTTCTGAATGCAAGAATATTAGATTTCGTCTTGAACATTTTGAACACAAATCAACAAATTTGATTTTTCTTCATTTGCGAAACCCATACATGTGACAGTCTCAACAGTATTAAGCGACAAAATAAATCACTGAAAGCTCGAGTTCTTCTGCTAACTCTTGCATCTTAATATCCAACACAACTCATGCCAAGTTTCATACAGACCGCCAAAATGGTTCTCAAGAATGTCAAACAGCTGATGAAAGCTTTCCGTCCCGAACGTCTTATGATGGTTCGAACGTCTGTATTGCAACGATTCGCGAAACTCCCGACTTTGATTTGCCCACTTGACCGCCTAAGAAACGCTCTTAATTGCGCAGTTGGCAACGGTTCAAATGTAATGCTAATGTATCAGCCGGTACCAAGATGGCGCCGAGAGTGTCGGCTTGATTAACAGCCAGCTTCGACTGCGAATTTGAAACGAGCTGAAAGCGTCGAGGATTTCTTATGCGCCGCTTTAGTCGAAACCCATCACGATCTTTGGAATATGAATATTGCAATCAATTTAGAAATTAATGCGACGTGACTGGTTATTATAATTATACGAAACTAACGGTTCATGTGGAAATATGACGACTTTTTTTCTCAATGACGTTATAATAAATGCTGATTAAAGAGGTCGATCATCTACAAACAAGTTGCGTTAACTAATTTATAAGTTTCTTGGCAAAAATAAAGTCGATTACATTATCCGTGATGGTGTCAATAGGCTCATTTCGCAGCTTTCGATTTGTATGTTTTTTTTTTAAATTTAACTTGATAGGCCATGGCCTACTATAATAATACGGCCGTATATGTCACATTGAGAGGCAATTTTCTAAGAGGCCATTGAAACTAAGACAAAGGGAGATAACTCAGAAATTGTTTTCTATTCAACATTATTTCAGATGTTAATGCTTAGATAATTAAATAATTATTTCAGGTTTTAATATTTGAAATAATGCTTAAATGAATTCTACTTACATACTTTACTGTTATCCTGTCCAAAGTAAAATGTTTCCATTAATTAGATGTATTTTCCCTTTTATTTCTTTATAATACACAACAAAACAAAAACAAATTCATTTTGAGTTGTCTCCCCTGACCTTTCCAATAATTTTGTTGTTTATAAATATGAAAAAAACTTTGCTTTGACTACAACAGGGTTTTTTTTTTAAAGATATTATTAGAATATCTTTTTTTAAAGAATATCAAAATATTTACAAAACACATGAATATAAAGATTGGAAAGAAAGTAAATTGTTTTTCACTCTGTTACAAAATTATCGAATCATTAACAGCCATTTTTCTTACAAGAGGAATTTTAAAGTATCTTTACAAAGCACAAGAAATTCAATAAAAATTGTAAATAAAGCTAAATGTTCAACAGTAAATTTCACTTCTATTTTGATCGTTGCCGCTTTTTAAAAAATTTTGATTAATCTTTTCTAATTTCATCTGAAGAAAGTTTTTCCTGGTTGTTATAGAATATACTTATAACAATTTTTGTTGCAAATTTATGTACTTTTTCGATGTGTTTCTCACATGTAAATGCATACTTTGGCGAATAAGTTTTTAAAATTATTTCTGCAGACTTCCTAGTTGTAGACTGACCATGTTTTTCAATGAATTGAGAATAAAAATCAAAAATTGCAAAGCAAGAACAAATAAATTCAGCAATCTGAGTGGATAGAATTGTCAAACCTCCTCGAGATAATAAATTAAGATAACGATTCTCAGTGATCTCCGTATCATTGCCAACCATAAAAGATCAAAGTGTAGTATCTGTTCTTCAGATGCTGCACTTCAATTTCTTGTTCTCTGTTAGTGGAGGAGAAATCCTTCACAACTGAGACAATTTTTACTTTTGTTCCTTTTCTCCACGTTAAAAAACGACCCTGGTGTCTAACTCTGTCCCGTGGGGAGGCATTGTAAATAGGAACCATAAAAGTAGAACTAATATCACAGTAAACGCGCTTCAAAAGTTTTTTTACAACATAACCAGCAATTGAATATACTTTGCTGTCAGGTGATAAGCATAGTTCATTTATTTACTTTTGTTTGGACAAAATATCCAGAAGATTATAATTTTCATTCTTTGACAATGGATTGAGGTTTTCTTGCCAAATGTTAATATTTTCTTTTAAAAGGAATCTGCAGATTAAAATGCTTTCATTGCTATAAATCTCACGAAGACCCACTAAAAATCTCCCTCCGCTCATTTGACGATACTGTGAATTTCGATTTTCAAGGGGATCACTTTGAAATCTACAAGTGAGAATATATTCATACCCATCATTCAGCAGTTGTTTCATAAACATTGCTTGTGCTCTCAAAGCTGTGACAAATGCTTTGCTAGTCTGTACAGGGAGGCAAAAGTCAGAATTTTTTTACCAAGACTCAACCCAGTTAGAAAATGTTTGATAAAAGTTGATTTTATCATCACTTGCAGTAACAGTATCATTAAAAAAAAATTAGGGGTAAATCTTTGAGTAGAATTGGCTATAATCCACCAGCACCATATCAATTTAAGAAAATTTGCAATGTCGGTCCATTCTGGAAAGTAGCTTTTACAAGCAGCAATTGTTGTCTCGTGGAATACAGCAATAGGCAAATTGACACTTTGCTTATTGTCACCGGGATGTAATGCATTGAGGGTTAGTTTTGGTGCTTTTCGTAATGTAGCATCTAAAACCCTGTCCTTGTCATATATTTTATGTATATCAGACCAAGATAAAACTCCTGACTGGGAACACAAATGAAGGTCCAAAATACTGAAATCAAAAGAAAGAAACACAAACTTGCTTTTGTTTAGTAAACTGTTTCGAATATTCTTCAACAAATGAACAATGTCAAAAAAGAAAAAAAAATTGTTTAGAGAATCTGGATTAGTAATAAAATGTTTTTTATCTCCTCCAAATTTGTTTAATAAAATTTTAAAGGCATTTACATTTGCAGAATGGTTGTCTGCAACTACAGCCCTTATATTAAATCCTGTATTTAAAAGCTGTACAATGCATGCAATTATCTCCTGAGAGAGCCAGTCACCAGTAACAGTCACTTCAGGACAGACTTTAACTACAGTTGGCATTGTCTCCTTCAACCCTGAAATCATAAATATCATGATACCTTTTTATAAGTTGCCAGTTTCATCAGCACCAACACACTTCCCATCATGAAACTGACCTCCCTTTTGAAGGTACATTTCATCCAACATCAAGATACAATCCTGAGAAAGTTTACCTTTTTCCCAAGAGAGATTTTGCAGCAGTTATAGATTCTACATCACCTTTTTGTATTTCTTCTAATGAAGAAAATGAAGGAAATGGTAATTGCTCAACCAGATGTTTATATGCTGGAGGAGAATTATAGTGCAATAATAAAGAGAATCTGATTAGTTCAACAGAAAATGAAGGGCGACCCTTAGGTTTAAAATGTTGACATTTGTATAGTTCTTTTAAAATGGAATTTGGAGGTTCTGCTACAATGTTTTGAATATAAGAGGAGAATTTTTCCAACATGCTATACCTTGTAAGTTTTGCATTTTGACCCTTCACAGACCAATTTGGTAATGGTATTGGATTTCCATAATACTCATGTTGAACGTGTAAATTGTTGTCAATCCGAATTCACTCTTTCAGTAATGGAAAATTTGTCTCAAAATCTATCCGGAAAATCCATACATAGTTTTCATTTTTTTTTAACTGAAACCAGTGGGGCAACACTTTGTTTCTTCCAAATCTTCGAAACTCATAATAATATCTGTTGAAAGAAAATGTGGTAGTTCATCATCTTCGTAATTTCGATCCTTTGGGGCTTTTCTCATTGTGTTTGATGTAGGTAGAAGAATATTCACTAACGGTGAAGGAATTGTTGGTATTGGATGTAGGGACCAATTTAACTTATTTTTTTCCCCTTTTAAAATTAATGTTTCCTCAAAATGTTTTATACATAAAACTGAAGTTTTTGTTACAATCAAATCAGCACGATTTACAAATTTTGTCCATTTTTCAAACAGGTCGGGTTTGCCATGTGGAAAATGAAAAGTTGATAGATTTTTGTGGTTTTCATAACCAGTTTTGCAGCCAAATGCAACGCATTTGTTCACCATTTTGTTAAGCAAATTATAACAAAACTAAAACAATATTTTAAAAAGTATAATATATATTTTTTACAATATTTAAAACGAGTAGAAAAAATTAAAGTAGAGATCGCAAAAATGGTTGTAAGCATAAAGATCGCTACGTTGTTAAAAAAAATCAAGGGAGGTTACTCTATTGTACTTATGTTCTGTAAATTAACATGAATAAAAGCGGTGAAAAACATTTTATATGGATAAAAACATGTATTTTAAGAATGAAATAATATAAAATATTTAAATAAAAGTTTATTATTCATTATTTCAAGAGTTAATATAAACTACTTTTGAGTTACTTCCCTTTGAAATTTTCGACGTTGTATGCGACTCGAACTTACACAGTTTTCCATAATAAAAACAATGGCCTCTTAGAAACGTGGCCTCTCATGTAACATGACTGCCGACCTTTCTCTGGTGTATATCATCGAACTCGGGAATCTTCATGCTTTTCTATAATAAAAACAATGGCCTCTTAGAAACGTGGCCTCTCATGTGACATACGGGGCCGTATGTATAGTAGGCCACGGATCGGCCAAAACAAGATGCTAATGCGTGTGTGGGGAGGAGGGCTACGATGATAAGAATCAGTTGTTCATATTATTTGTATTTTTCCCGACTTTTGTTCTCGTAATAAATGATATTATCACACCGTTTCGGCCGATGTGACTGCCGACCTTTCTCTGGTGTATATCATCGAACTCGGGAATCTTCATGCTGAACTCGGGCATCATTCTGTGAAATCTGCGCACAGCAGCAAAAAAAAGTTCGTATAAATTTTTTCTTTTACTTCGAAGCATTGTCGGTTAATCATGCTTAATTTTGAAAAATATTATCGGTTAATCATGCTTAAGTTTGAAAAATATTGTTTGAACAAAGGTTGGGTTTTGCGCCAGACATCTATGGAAGTGAAATATTTTCAAGCACTTCCTGGGTTGTGAAGACAGGAGAGGCGAGTGGCTGGTGCACTAGTTGGGATGTGGCGGTAAAACTTGGTGCATCAGTGAATAGTGGCTTTGTAGATATAGAGGACGTTGGCGAATGTAACAAGTGCTCGAACCTAATTGGTGGAACTCACTTTCTTGCCAGCAGATTTGGCAGTATCTTCTATCCAGTTGTTGTAACACATGTTAATAATAGTTGAATAAATAAAAAAAACAACGTGTATTTAATAACATGTAGTTTCTTTAATTTTAAAGAAAAGTAGATGTGCAAATTTTAGCTGTTTGCTTCCAACTGCTGTACTTTTTTCTACTTGTTTTTGTAAGAGTTATTAAGAAGGCAATGTCGCTACATAATTGAAAGGAACAAATATATAACTACAAGAAACAAGCAGTCTCAGAAAGAATAAAAAAATTTTCCCCAAAGCCAAATTTATATACGCAAATGGAAATCAATTTCAACAATTGATAGGCATTAATAAAGGTCAAAGAAAGTCAGTTTCACTAAACATCTTTTTTTCTTTGCGCTATCCAGACGAATATTAACATTATCAAAACATATCTGTTAACTAAATATATTTTTCATTCTTCAGAATTTTCACCGGTCCTGCTAGTTTAAAAATAGTTTGTTATATAAGAAAAGAAAAATACACCCCTACGCGATTCTGATTTTTTAAAACTTGTATTCACCGTGTACTTCTTGAAGTCATGTTGTAACGACAAACACGCCAACAGGAATAAATATTTTTATACTTGCATGCAGAAGTATTTAATGCATTTTTTACACAGGAATCAACACTTATCAAGGCCCGGAGGCCACTCGAGGATAAGGGTTAATGAGTATACATTAGTCAATGTGATTATAGCGTAGTTAACATAGGTAGTGGAATTTTTGTAAGTTGGATTACATAGGGGGACGGTTCTTCAAGAACTTGTTTACATTGGACTTGAAGACAATCAGATTGTAGTCTGCTGGAAATCAGGCCAACGGAAGAGAGTTCCACAGGCGTGCAGATCTAAGAAAGAAGCTCCGCTCATGGAATCTACATTTAGGTTTGGGCACAGATAAAGAGTGTGGGAAACTATTGGTAGCAGTTCTGGCTAGACGAGTGGGAACCATAGGTTGAAGCTCAGACGAGAACCTGCCATAGAAATAACGATAAAGCAGAGACAGGCTCGCAACGTCTCTTCTGTGGGAAAGAGGTTGCAGGGAAGACAAAAGGAATTCCCCACTTACACACTCATAAGTGTAAAGACACACGCATGCACACACACACACACATACACACACATCAAAGGAAAGTGCTCGATAATAAAGAAAAATATCAGTATACAAGCATAATATTTATATTGTGGCGTGACCGCGTAGGTGAGCGATATTGCTCCCCATTGGGGAAATTAAGACCCCATAAAACACTGAGTAAGGCCGGATAATTATGCTAATATTGTCTGTTAAGCGTTAATTGGATCCCGGACAGCGGCGGATAACCTATCAAAAGCGATGAATTTATTTACATATACAGACATATATTTTATTGTTTGAGAAAAGTGACAAGAGGTGACAGATTAAAGTTAGAATGAACCTGACGAATGTCAGGATGTCTGGCTTTCAGAATGCGAGCGGTCAAAGTGTTAACCTTTCTTGAACGTGTGAATAAATTTGAGTTTTGATCCCAGATTTCAGGTGCACACACGAAAAGGATTCCAGTCTTTCTCGAATAACGTGTTGAGTTCTGATTGTTCTGGGGAACAGCTTACCCCACTTCATGACATTTCAATATAAGCAAATGCCCGAGCCGAAATTAACAGATTAGATCGAAGCCGAATCTTGAGAGAAACACACGCACCCAAGAAACGCCAATCATCCCCCTCTCCATCACGGTGGAGAACGAAGAATAAGATTTCGGACTGTTTTCTGGTGTAATCGTACTGGACAATCGTACATATGCAAAATTCCTGTAATTTTCGTGAATTAACTTTTAGTAGACTAGAACCCTCCGAGTTTGTTTTCTTTTGAATTGCATGAGAAGCTAATTGATTTTCAGCAGGAATCGACTCGAAACCTGCGACGCTGAATAATCCTGTTAAGTACTCCCGAAAGAAGACGATCATCGGTCATTGCAGTTTCAACAGTGTCAGAGGTCACATCTGCTGACTTAAGGCGAGGGGTTTACAATATGATAATCTTTCAGAAGATCAGCAAAAACATCGGTAGCGTCGGTTTCGCATCCTATGCAAGAGGCCCAGTTTATGATTGAAAAATATTGGATTCTTTTCAATCTTTGTTTCTATCTATTCTCTACGAAAATAGCGACTGTATGTTGTTACTTTTAGATTACAATTTATTTATTACTTTTTAATTTTTATTATTTTTTCTGGTGTTCCTGTGTACTTGCCTCCCCACGTGATCAGAGTAAGACACAGGTCTGTGTTTAATGTGGAGAAAATCAAGCTCTTACACAAAGGTCATTCAAGATGGAAACAAAAATAAAAATTGCCTCAATCTAAAAGGATTTCTCCTCCACTGATCGAGGTCAGAAAAGGTGATATGTAGTATCTAAATAGCCAAACGGGCAAAATTTGTTTTTTGTTTTTTTGTTTTTTTTTCAACTTCTACTTTTATTCTATTTTTTAAGGTATTTCCGATTAACTGATTTGGAATTATCGAGGTTATCATTCGCTGATTTGTAAGTTGATTGTACAGGAGTTGGAAAAGTTGAAATTTTCAAGGGAGATTACTCTTGTATTTTCTTTCCAAAGAAAGCGATTCTTTTGCGCCATATTCAGTGTAGCTTAATCGCCATATATATTTTATAAATTACTAACTAGCTCTACCTACGTATTGAGCACTTTTGAAGTAAATGCTTAAAGTTTACGCATAAATCTATACTTTCGTATATTAATTTTATGTGAATAAATTAAGTTGTTATATATATATATATATATATATATATATATATATATATATATATATATATATATAGCGTGTGTGTGTGTGTTTGTGTGTGTGTGTGTCAGGAAGCGATGAAAAAAAAAAAGAAAATCGATTAGACGCACTGATTCAATGTTTATACAACGCATATGCACGGATAAATTTAAATACCCGGTCAATAACAATGCCACGTCTATTAAATCGACATGTTACTTTATAAACACATACTCTTAACACTGCTGCTTTCTACAAACACACGCACACGACACTATCTAAAGCGGAAAACACAAATAATGAATTAAAAGAAAAGAAATTATTACAAAAGCATACACCACATTTCAATTCCCATATTAATATATATATATATATATATATATATATATATATATATATATATATAATTTAGAAATAAAACATCGAAGGTGGGGCAAAATATGTTTGACTTTTGTAAAAGCTACATAGCCTGATATTGTATCGAATTAGTTTTAAGTAGATTACTGAAACATACACGTAAATGTGTAACGATAACTATATGTTTAAAATTAAATAAAAAAGTATTTATATGTGTGTGTGTCTGTGTCCGTGTGTCTGTATATCCACATACATGACAGAAAAGTATAGCCACTTATATAATATTTTTCCTGAGATTAATATATGCTTATCTATATTTACAAATAAGTGTAGTGCTGAAATAACTTAGAGTAATTCATTAAAATAGCATCTAACAACATTGAATCATACCACTAACCACAGGGGCATCAGAGCTATCAAAATCCCTGCGACAACGAATCGTGGGTCAACAGGAAGATGGTCTGTCAACGCAAAATATAAAAAAAAGTCTGTCAGTATCCTTTTTGCTGTAAACAGAGTGATCGCACAATTCACCAGAGAGGAGAAAGATTGCACAAAACTTCATCCAGGTTGCCCCAGGCTTTCTGAAAGAAGCCTGAGTTTTGTGAAAAGAAATATTAACGCGGATCCTTGGTGCAAGGCCTCCGACATTGCAAAACATGCTGGTGTCAGTACCAAAACAGCTGTCAGGTATCTGGAAAGTTTTCTCGGATGAGTCACGATTTGCATTTATTCCCAATAGTTGATAATTATGGGCATGGAGGCTCCCCCAGCAAGAGTCTGATTTAAAAAGACTGCAACCAACGTTGAAACATGTGGGGGTTCTCGGTTATTGTGCCAGTTGAAATTTGGAGTGATGGTCGCTCAGACCTGGTGGAGTGCGAAAGAAAGCATCAATTCTGCTAAATATATTTCAATATTATATGAAGGACTCCTACCAATATTCTCAAGTTGAAAAATGAACTGCTAACTCTATTTATGGAAGACGGGGCTCCTTGTCACTCTGTTAGGGCGGCACAACTTTAGTTGAACCAAAATAGGATTAATAAACTTCCATCGCCAAGTCAGTTCTCGGATATGAACCCAATTAAAAACCTTTGGGGCAAAACCTTCGCAAAAAGAAAAGGAAGTCATCTTCTAAGCTTGAACGTTTAGCATTACAGCATCAGACAAGGCAAGAAATGCCTCAAGATGATATTCGTCAACTGATCAATGCCATGCATAGAAGTGTCCTAGCATTAAAAACAGTATATTCTTTTATTTTGTTCTATAAATTATATATTTATTGAAATAAACTGTTTCTATGAGTGTCTATTATTTTCTGACATTTTGTATATATATATATATATATAACTACTTCATTTACTCACATAAATTTAATATACGAAAGTATAGATTTATGCGTAAACTTTAAGTATTTACTTCAAAAGTGCTCAATACGTAGGTAGAGCTAGTTAGTAATTTATAAAATATATATGGCGATTAAGCTACACTGAATATTCTGCGTTTCATCCACTATAGGATTCGTCAGCCTGACGAATCCTATAGTGGATGAAACGCAGAATATTCAGTGTAGCTTAATCGCCATATATATTTTATAAATTACTATATATATATATATATATATATATATATATATATATATATATATATATATATATATATATATATATATATATATAAGTTATTTTTTGAAATGTCGTTACTTTCAATCCATACCGCTTTCGTTTAACGGGTCTAGATTGTTATTTTAAAACAAATCACCGTTAATTTTGAGTTAAGCTCAATATCCTGTCCCCACCAACTTCTCCAGATGTTTATCCATTATATTTTTACAACAAAAAGCATGTTTAAAATATACCTTTTGTTGTAAAAATCTAATAGATAAACATCTGAAGAAGTTGGTGGGGACAGGATATTTTTATGGAAACATTAATCGTAAAATTGCCAACTCATCAATGAAACAGCTGTAATGGAAAAAAATCCAGGAAATAAACGAAGGTTATAAAAAGAAAACGGGAGTCTTTGAATTTTCAACAGAATTTTGCACTATATATATAGTAATTTATAAAATATATATGGCGATTAAGCTACACTGAATATTCGGCGTTTAATCCACTCTAGGACCCCTCAGGCGCATAAGCCTGAGGAGTCCTAGAGTCGATGACACGCCGAATATTCAGTGTAGCTTAATCGCCATATATATTTTATAAATCATTAACTAGCTCTACCTACGTAATTAGCACTTTTGAAGTAAATACTTAAAGTTTACGCATAAATCTATACTGTCGTATATTAATTTTATGGGAGTAAATTACGTAGTTATATATATATATATATATATATATATATATATATATATATATATATATATATATATATATAAGAGCGCAGATAATATATAATGAGAGAAAAAATTCAAATATTTCAAAAGACAAAACAGGATATAATGATTAACATATGGTTTAATAAAGAAATGAAATGTCGAGGTTTTCTGAAAGTCTCTATACTTATTTAATTCACAAAAGAAATATTATATAAAACGAGACACACGGTTTCAGAATTTTAAATATAATAAATAATATAACACCGCCTGCTGTTTACATTTTTCTATTTTATATGTCAAGCGTGAGGAAAATGACGATTTTTTAACAAAAAAAAATCTATCTAGAATATCAAAGAATTATATATGAATTTTCATACACACGCACGCACAAATGCATGCATATATGTTTATGGGAAAATATGCTTAATCAATTGTATTTCACTTTTTATTTCTATCGATTCGTTAATTTATAAAGATCGATGCAATATTATTTCAGGCGTCATCAGTTTTTTTTTATATCCTTTTTATCATTAAGATAAGGTTTCAAAGTGTGTAATATTCCACAAAGAAAATATATAGTTGTGTGTATATATGACAATGTCTATATGCATTTGTCTATATATACGCACATTTTGACACATGTAAATGTTGTTCGTGTCTACTAAGTGGAACGATAATATTGTCGCACTGAAGAAAACACTAGGTAGCCGCCTTCATATGACAGTAGTATGACAGTAGTTATACTGTTACGGTGCGTAACTAAAAGAATACACAATTGCAACTTCACTTTCAATTTTTTCAATTTTTTTTAATCATTCCCATATCCCTTTATTTTCTTTTAAAGTTGATGAGTTCATTTTCTTCTGATGAGTTAATGAGCGAAATAATTTCAGAAATTGACAAAATAACTACATAAATTGTTCTGCGCTACAAAATGCTGTCAAGAATGGATCACTTCACCGTGCTTAAAAAATTGTTCTGCGCTACAAAATGCTGTAAAGAATGGATCACTTCACCGTGCTTAATAAATAAACAGTAACATTGATTACATATTGGAATTTGGAATATAGGCTTTTGTCATCTCCGAGTGTCATTTGGACGGTCGGGTTTCGATCCTGGCTTGAGGTAGTTGTTTGTCTAGCCGAGCTGATGAACTGTGAAACAGCGAAAGAGTACTACTTGTAGATAAATATAATGCTCCTCCCTATCTTGGGTTGAGCATATTAGGAAGTGATATACAAATTATCATTAGCGTATTAAGCGATGCTCTTTGTGTAAACAAATTTAGCTCAGGTATTTTGATAATGTCAAAACATTGTTAATTCACTGCTCGTATAGCAGCAGCCGTGTAGCGCAACGGTTAGAAGTTCCGGCTGTCATTTGGACGGTCGGATTTCGATATTGGCTTGAGGTAGTTGCTTGTCGAGCTGCACTGATGAACTGTGAAACAGCGAAATAGCAGTGTATGTGGATGACTATATATATATATATATATATATATATATATATATATATATATATATATATATATATATATATATATATATCCCGGACATAGTGTTTCGTGGTAAACAACTGATTATCGTTTTAGGCGTCATCAGTTTTTTGGGGGTTTTTACCATGAAACACTGTAATATATCCTTTTTATTATTAAGATAAGGTTTTCAAGTGTGTAATATTCCACAAAGAAAATATATAGTTGTCTGTATATATAACAATATCTATATGCATTTGTCTATATATACGCAGATTTTGACGTATGTAAATGTTGTTCGTGTATACTAAGTGGAATGATAACATTGTCGCACTGAAAAAAACACTACAGTTATTTTTTTTTTAACTTTTATTGAAAAAATCAATTCAGTAGAGTTGATATCTATTCAACGTAGCCGCCTTCAGCTTTAATCACCGCTTCGATACGGGTCCGGAACTGGGAACATGCCTTTACTACAAGCGTCGGCAGGAGCTCGGCGGGTGCTCGGCGAGTACTCGGCGAGTACTCGGCTAATGGCGGCAATCAGGCTGGCTTAGGTGTATGGGAGGTAATGTTAGCGATCTTCACGACAGATAACCAAACAAAGTAGCCTAGAAGGTTCAGGTAGAGGGAAGATGGGGGCAATGAAAGGAGGGTAAAAAGTCGTAGCCCTCCATCTGAAGCGAAGCCTAGGCTTCTTTGGAATTGTGGGCCGGCGGAGAGTTCTGCTGCCACACCCAAGATCTTATAGCAGTCACTTAATTACACCAGGGGATCACCACGATTATTCAGTTATAAAATTGATTTTAATTATACTAGAATTTTTATGGGCTCAGAAAATGTACAACTTACGTTGCCCTTTTGTATATACCCGCCCCACTGCATCGTCATAAAGATGCATTTTTAAAAGCAAAATAACCAATCAAATGTGAAACCTAATTTCGCATAAATATTTACAAATACACATTCACATAATTATTGAACTTATTCGCATTAATATGTCTAAGGTTTAGGGCGGCCATCACACACTATTCTTTCTAGTCTTTCATCACCTCTATCTCGTTCTTTAACCCCCGTCCTTTCCCATTCATTCCTATATCTAAACACGGACTAAAATTCGCGTTCCTATTGGGTCTTATTTATATATAACCAAATTCTATTTTTCACGGCGGTAATTTTTTTTGGCACGCCAACTTGCCAAAAAGTACACCTCGCGCTAAATTTCATTCCGTCATAAAACAAGTTTCTACGGAAAAAAAACTTGTATTTATATTTTTATCTCGCGAATAAACATACAATTATATATTAAAAACCGAGTTTATTATTTTTAAAATCCAACATCGGAGTTGAAGTCAATAAGTTTCGTTGAAGAAAAAAAAAGAAGCACACTTCATACCCGGTGCACAATTTTGATTTTTTTTAAATAATAAACGCGTTTTTTCATATATATTTTTATACTTATTCGCTAGGTAAATGTCTAAATATTCTTGTAAAAATACATTCTATCTTTGCATCATCAACGCTCTGATCCCCATTTGGCATCACTTGTGATGGATGGCTCTCGTCTGGGTGAGGCCCCGTATTTTGACAAGCTTTTGGGTTTGACCTTTACTCCTGATCTGAAATGGAACACGTACATCAAGTCTGTTGCCAAGGTCGCTGGAAAGATGGTGGGATCCTTCTACCGCTCCAGAAGATATCTCACTACTGATGCAATTCTCTATCTATATAAAAGCCAAGTACGTCCAAGGATGGAATACTGTTGCCATATCTGGACAGGAGCTGCTAAAAACAGCCTATTCTGTCTTGACAGAGTACAAAATAGACTTCGTGGCTTAGTGGGGGATGCCCTTTTCTCTACCCTGCAACCTCTCTCTCACAGAAGAGACGTTGCGAGCCTATCCTTGTTTTATCGTTATTTCTATGGCAGGTGCTCGTCTGAACTCCAATCTCTGGTCCCCCCTCGCCAATCTTTCACGAAAAACACCCGTCTAGCTGAATCCACTGTGAAAAATTTCCCCCACTCTTTATCTGTGCCTTAATCCAAACGTGGATTCCATGAACAAAGCTTCTTTCTTAGAACTGCACACCTGTGGAACTCTGTTCCGTCTGCCTGCTTCCCAATAGACTACAACTTGGATGTGTTCAAGTCCAATGTTAACAAATTCCTAATGAACCGCCCCCTTAAGTAAACACTTCATCAAATCTCCACACTAACGTAATGTACTTGCAATAACCCTTATCCCTGAGTGGCTTCCGGATTTATGCGTAAACTTTAAGTATTTACTTCAAAAGTGCTCAATACGTAGGTAGAGCTAGTTAGTAATTTATAAAATATATATGGCGATTAAGCTACACGGAATATTCTGCGTTTCATCCACTCTAGGACTCCTCAGGCTTATGCTCGAATTCTGTGGTTGTTTATCGTGTTTATATAAAATCGCCATATATATGTTATAAATTACTATATATATATATATATATATATATATATATATATATATTACTATATATATATATTACTATATATATATATTACTATATATATATATATTACTATATATATTACTATATATATATTACTATATATATATTACTATATATATATTACTATATATATATTACTATATATATATATTACTATATATATATATTACTATATATATATATATATATATATGTTTAATATTCTGATTAATACCATTTATTTATTAGATTATTCTATTATATATATATATATTAATCATTTATTCATTTATTTATTATTTTATTTATATATTTATTTATTTATTTATTTATCTATTTTTCTTCTTATCCTTAAATTACCTTACTTAACAAATTTTTCCTTACCATCAATAAGCATTACAATTTGATATATATATATATATATATACATATATATATATATATATATATATATATATATATATATATATATTATGTTGAATGTTTTATTTTCTAAAAGGCGCTAAATGCCTAATAAGATGTATAGGTGATTTATTGAATAAAAAGAAATCTGAAGTCAAAGTTAATGTACATAAGTTAAATCTAAATTCATGGTATATTTAGAACTCAAGTCGTTTGGCCAACATTCCAACACAAATTCATCCTTCAAGTAAAACAATAACAAAACTAAAAAAAGAACATGTGCCGTCAGCCTATGACTTGTCTCCTGTTCCTGAAAGTCTGTGTCGCCAGGCAATGTTTCAAATTATTATTCTGCAACCAAAAAAAGGGAATCTCGTCGGGAAATAGATGACGATAATTTGATGCGGAAGCGCTATTTGCATTGAAAGAAACAAGAAGACATATAGAGAAAAAAAGATACAATGCCTAGGAGCGTGAATCAGGCATCAATAATTGACTGGTCCTGCAATGTATGCATATAAACTTCCTTTCAAGAGCCTTCGAGCTTAGTTCCAAAATAAGAACTCCCACATTTTTGTAACTAAAAAAGTTTACGAGCTACGAGGACTAGTGTTAGAACGAGTGTTTTTGTGTTCTAGAATTTTATCTACGTAGACACAATATGGATATATCTATATATATATATATAGAGAGAGAGATCAACAGATACGTATATATATATATATTTAAGTTTTTAACCTTTAAAACTATACAAAAAAATATGTTTTATCATTCGTTAGAAATCCCATCAAGTCAGTAAGTCATTTAATCACCTGCAATCACTGCACCAACTCGCTCTCGAATTTACTATAATACCAATAATTTACTTTTCAAGGAATCATCAGTTGTTTACCATTAAACACTGTTTCGGGGATTTTAAAAACAAAACAGTATATTACATCATGGCTCCCCAGCAGTGTTGATCAAACACCACCACCCTTAATATTAGGAAAAAGGCATGTTACAAACATTTGATCCAATTTCCTATTCTTAATTGCAATTACTAACCTTTTCATACTATAAAAATGAATTTCTTACCTGTGCGATACATCAATTTCCACATTTAAAATGGATACATTTTTTAATTTTTTAATTTATCAGTCTTGTATTTATAAGATTAGGGTTAATCCATTTAACTACTTATCACTTATTATTATGATTAGTATTTAGTATATTTACATTCTTATTTAAAATTAGATATATAAAGGTTAAAAATATTTTTACATATATACAATTTTTTTTTTATAATATAAATTTATTATATGTAATTATAAATACATTTTATACATTGCTAATATAATTTTGGATTTCCTTTATTAATATAGTCTGGTTTATCTTAAACGATTCAAAAGCATCAGGATAACGAACAAATGCTTTAATTAACTGTTTAAATATTTTATTTTTATCCCCACCTTGTTTTATCATATATATATATATATATATATATATATATATATATATATATATATATATATATATATATATATATATATATATATATATCTTACTTTGGGGAATCTGCGCCAAATCTTGGGGTAATTGCGCCAACTAAAAAAGTGCTCTTCATATACGTGGTTGTCAAAAGAGTACTTTAGCTAGTATACGCAATGTCCCCGGACTTGGTGCAATTACCCCAAAGTACGGCATATATATATATATATATTCATGGTTTTTCTTGTAAATATTCCAAGAGAGATGTTTTTCCAGGATAGACAATGATATAATATAGATAGTACAACACAAACAATAACTACATTTGTCTGCTGCGCCATGATTCAGAGCATATATATATTTATATATATATATATATTTATATATATATATATATATAAGTAGGAATTTAATGGTTATTATAGTAAATAATTATATACGAAGGGCGTGTAATAAGTAATGCCCCTGACCCACTTCCTATAGGAGTAGAGCAACGAAACTTCGCACAGTTATTAGTCCCTCTCTACATAGGAACCACCCAGAGTAAGGCATTTCTCCTATCTTTTGATGCAGCTCTGGAGACCGTTTTTGTAGAACACCCCAGGTTGGTCCTCCAACCACGACGTGACTTCAGAAACCAGGGTTGCATCATCTGGGAAACGCTTTCCTTTCACAAACAACTCCATGGCTGGGAAAAGGTGAAAGTCAGAGGGTGCAAGGTCAGGACAGTAGGGAGGATGGGAGAGGATTTCATAACCACACGCCTGTGCTTCTGATCTGGCGACATGCGAGTTGTGGACCGGGGCGTTGTCCTGCAGGAGGAGGCTACCTTTGCTTATTTTGCCCCGCCTCTTGATTTTGATAGCTTCCCTTAATTTCCTCAAAGGTGAAGCATAATACGCTCCTGTAATTTTGGTACCCTTTGCCAGGAAATCTGTCATCACTACTCCATCCTGGTTCCAGAAGACTGTGAGCATGACCTTGCCAGTGGAGGGCTGCACCCTTGCCTTCTTTGGAGGTGATGTCCAAGTGCTTACACTGCATTGACTGGGATTTGGTTTCTGGATCATAGTGATGGACCCAGGTTTCATTCTGTGTAATCAGTCTTTTGAAAAACTTTGACTCATCTTCTTGGCACATCTCCAAATTCATCCTCGAGCACTCGACGCGTTCTCGCTTCTGGAATGGTGTGAGCAACCTGGGAATCCATCTGGCAGACACCTTATGCATATACAAATGGTCATTGATGATAATTTCCACCAGACCCTGTACTAATCTTGACATCTTGTGCTAATTGGCGAATAGTAATGCGCCGATCTCTCAACATAGCAGCCTCACCTTGACGGACAGATGCCTCATCAATGGGAGAAGGGGGGCGACCAGGTCTGGGAGCTGTTTCCACAGACTTCCGGCCATGTTTGAATTCACGATGCCAGTGTTTTACAAGGTCATATGATGGGGCATTATCACCATAAGTTTCTTTCATTTCATCAAAAGTCTCCTGTGGTGTGCGTCCTTTCAAATACAAAAACCGGATCACTGCTCGACATTCAACAGGCTCCATTTCACACTTAACTCAGTTCGAACACCTGTAAAACAGAAAGCACGATTAGTTCAGAGCTTTAATTTGCCACATAATCAGTACAGCTATAAATAATTGCACATGCAAAATTTCAGCTAGATCAGACAACTAGAAGTGGGCTAGGGTCATTACTTATTGCACGCCCCTCGTATATATATATATATATATATATATATATATATATATATATATATATATAATACTATATAATATATCTGTAATACTATTCACATTTTTTTCTCATGAGAGTATATGTTACAGATCTGTTTCGTTAGCAATCTTCAACAAACAGTAAAAATATGTTACCACAGCATTTTGGAATGTAACAAACTCTTCATACAATTCTTTGGAGAATAAAGCATTCCTAAATTCAATTTAGATTATTCTATTTTCAACAACAATATTATTATCTACTTGTTTGTCTTTCAATACTGAAACAGCCGTACTTTCTTATTTATAATAATTCTTTTTTATTATTTTATTTAATTTGCCACCTAAATTTATTTTCTCCATTTATTCATTATTGTATATGATTATGAATTTATATTAAAAATTACAATATCCTTTAAATATATTTGTTTATCTGTCTGCGAGTAAACATTCTGTTTCGTTGTATATACGTAAAGAGATTCAGAGGAGTTCAGTCTAACATTTCCATAATATATCCTTTGCTTAATTAATGTCGTCGACTTATTTCTTATATACTAACATTTGCTGACCTAATTATAGATTAGTTTTATATTTATATATTTTTTCTTTTTCGTACCATTGTATTGTTAGAGTATCCAGCTGAAAATTTATTTTCTTTATATAATCTATCCTTGTAATCGCCCTTACTTCCTACTTATCTAATTGTCATATTTATGTTGCGTTTCTAAGCTATATAGTTTTAAGAAATCGATACTTATCAGTGGTTTACTCTCTCTCTCTCTCTCTCTCTCTTTCTCTCTCTCTCTCTCTCTCTCTCTCTATTTATCAGATCTGTAACATATACTCTCATAAGAAAATAAAAGAACGTGTGTTTTCGATAATTCTTAATAGAACTTTAAAAAATACATACATACATAGGATATTAGATCGTCAATAACTGTATCACCCTCAATCTGTCTAAGACAAAGACAAACTCTTACCCCAGAGACGTTTTTCAGTTCATGTCTGTTCCATTGGTCAGTACCGAACCAAGCTTTATTCTTTCTCAGATTCATAGACTATTGCCTAGTCCGTAGTCAGACCTCTCTTTCCTTAGGGCGTCGACGAAGGACTCTAATTTTACTCGTTCCCAGTTCCCGGTGCCTTGATACAACAGATTGCGATAATCTTTCCCCTCATCATTCATGAAGGAACCAAGTAGAAACCCTTTCTACTTACTTGCGTTTCTAAGCTATATAGTTTTAAGAAATCGATACTTATCAGTGGTTTACTCTCTCTCTCTCTCTCTCTCTCTCTCTCTCTCTCTCTCTCTCTCTCTCTCTCTCTCTCTCTATTTATCAGATCTGTAACATATACTCTCATAAGAAAATAAAAGAACGTGTGTTTTCAATAATTCTTAATTGAGCTTTAAAAAATACATACATAGACACACACACACACACACATACACATATATATATATATATATATATATATATATATATATATATATATATATTTAGTGCTGGACATAACTTTTATCAGATGTTTTTTCTGTCTGTTGAATTCTGTTGTATTTAATGAAGGGATATTTGAACAATAAAATACTTATTCGTTTATTAAACGAGCAAATTTCAAAGCATTGAGAACCGGTTACATTTACAAATTACATTTACAAATTACATTTACAAATTACATTTACAAATTACATTTACAAATGTAAATTTTAACAAGAAAGAGCTGGACAAAACTTTAGAAACTAATAAATAAAAATAGTTTTCGAAACAAAATTATCGACTCAAATTCACTCTAATAATGTGTTGCTCGCCCTTTGTTAATTAGAACTTCACCAATACTGTCTTTCATACTGAAAACCAAACTTGCAAGATAATCTGTGGGTATACTCTTCCCTGCATTACATATTGCCTTAGTAAGGTCATTAATGGAAACGTATTGTTTTCCATATTCGTAAACAATTCTTACTAGATATCTCTACGGATTTTCGATGACATTCAAATCGGATTAGCAGGCTCGGCAATGTAAAACCGGGATCTCTTCATTCTCAAAGAACTTGCTAGTACAACAAGCAGTGTGAATTGGGGCCTTATCCTGCTGATAAACCCAGTTTTCTCCACATCAACTTTCTCCTTCATCTTTAAGAGATGCATTGCGCATCATGTTCACGTATCCAAATGCATTTATTCTACCCATGACCACCTGGAAGTCCGTAGATCCCGCTGCTGACATCGCTCCTCAAACGGCTCCTCCACCTCCACTAGCTCTGATGGAAATCTTGGATAATTTCTTTTTTCGTCTGAGAACAAAACATCGTTCCATTCCTTGTCCCACGTTTGGTATCTCGTCGCAAATGAGAGCCTGGCCACTTTTGATGACGTATAAACATTCTTCGATTCTGTTTCCTCTACATTTTTTTTATTCCACTTCTATAAATCTCCTAACTCTACTCATTTCTAGGTTATACTTTTTCAGCGACCGCTAGAATTTTTCTTACTATAATAATTTGGGTTGCTCAGGAATGAGTGCTTTGCCTCGTAAACCTTCCAATATTTTCAGCTATTGCACGAATCCTCAACTTCCGCTTCCGATAAGAAGGAATCTTCCCACACTCGGATTCTGATTGCTTTTTTACTTTTTCACATCGGGAAAATAGGAATAAATGGTTTATATTATAGAGTTGTTAGGATATGATCCAGCCACCTTCGTTCTAGCACTAGAAGAGTTGACAGACTAGGGGTATAGGTCTAGATCAACACCACTCTGTGTGTTGTTATTCGCGTAGAAGTTTCCAGCCTGCCCCCTGGCAGCGTTCTGCCTCTATTATAGAGAAAAGGGAGAATAACCCAGCGTACTTTTGGCTGAGTCAAAGGGACGTAACTGGCTTCCAGAAGGGGGTGTAACTATCGTCTCTACATGAAAAAAATTACCTTCCTGTGAAATTTAATAAAAATCGGCTGTGCTGTTTTCGATTCAATGGGGGACGAACTAACAAACTAACAAACCCATGGACACAAATTTTCTTTTATATATATATATATATATATATATATATATATATATATATATATATATATATATTTAAATGAGAAAATTTAAAAACCTGAAAATGTTGGAAAACGATAAAATCTTTTTTTATTTAATTTTTTTTCTTTGTGTTTGTTGTTATTAAATTTCGAATTTTCGCCAATAACATGGCTTTAACAAGGAGATCAGTCCCATTGAGTTTTTTTTTCTTCTTCATAATGATGTAATGAGGAGTCGTAGCCTCCCGAAGAGAAAATATGTCCTGTTTCGATAACTGTTCAAATCCGTGTGTTGTCGCTCGGTTTAGGCGCGAAATTTAAGCAATGTAAAGTTGTTACAAGAAAGATCTCCCTTTTCTTGTAAGTAAGAAACACATTAGATAAGTAAAAATGAGATTACATAGACCGAGATTCGAACCTCGTAAGCAAGGTTCAGGAATAGGGTCAGAAATGGAGTTTTCACATTGTTCAGTTTTCACATAAAATAGTTTAGATATGTTGTTTGAAAAAGTATTTAATTATTCAATTCTTATTTATGAAAATTGAATTAAAATAAGGTCAGTAAGAAGAACGAACAATAGAAAATTAAAAACATATTGAAAAATAAATTAGGTCGAAAAAAGGTTAGAAGAATCCTTTGTCTGCAGAAATGGGTTGGATATGTGCGAACCATGCATGTTTAAGCCACGATAGTTCAGGCCACGTGAGTCGAGAACGTTTTTAGACATGTGCATGGCGTCATAGCAGAAAATTACTTCTCAATATAGTTTGCTAGTTTAAGGAGATAAGGGAGAGTTGGACAGACGAGAGACAAAGCTGGCATCGTCAGAGAAGTAGGGTCCCCCTTTGGAAGCGAAGGGTTAGAAAGTTTTAATCATGTAGTCGACTTTTGAATTAAAGGTAATGTGAAACATCCTTTATATGGACATTGTGTCCACTCATCGTTATAATGAACATTATGTATAAACCATATAAGTAATGATTCCCTAATCTCTCTTCTCTGTGTTAAAGAACTGATCACCACCTCTCTCGTCTCTACAATAGATTTTTTCTCTCGCCCTCTCTCTTTCCATCTCTCTCTCATTCTCTCTCTCTTTCTCTCTCTCTCTCTCTCTCTCTATATATATATATATATATATATATATATATATATATATATATATATATATGTAATAAGTCCACAGACTTTAAAATGTATAAATGTCGTTCTCCCTCTCCCCCCTCTCACTGTATTACATTTCCGCGTCTCTCTTTAAAATGTACTCGATAGATGTCTCCACAGTATGAACACCCGGCTATACAACAAAGTCACATACTTTAGAAAACATTTTTAATGAATTTAAATAAGAAAATTTGATAAAGACATGTTATTGGCGAAAATTCGGATTTAATAACAACTCAAAAAAAAAATAATAAAAAGTGATTTTATCATTTCACAACATTTTCAGGTTTTCAAATTTTTTTATTCAAATTTATTAAAAAAAAATGTTTTCTAAAATGTGTGACTTTACATTGCTTAAATTTCGCACCTAAACCGAGCGACAACACACGGATTTGAACAGTTACCGAAATATTTTCTCTTTGGGAGGCGACGACTCCTCATTGCATCATTACGTAGAAGAAAAAAAACATTCGGACTGACATCGCCTTAATAAAGCCATGTTATTGGCGAAAATTCGTAATTTAATAACAACACAAAAAAAAAGAAAATTAAATAAAAAATGATTTTATCATTTAAGTTTTGTGACTACAAACCAAAAAAAACTTCAAGTTTCAACCTATGTAACAATCAGCAAATACATAGAAATGTTAAAGCTTTTAACGTGGCTTTCTGATTATTTTGCTAACAATTTTTTCCTCTGATGAGAAGAAATAGGATTCTTTGAAACTCCGCGGATTAAGGAAAACCCAGCTTTGGAATATTCTGCCGAATAATAAAACTTTTTGTAAAATTCTCCTTTACAACTCTCTTCTTATTATTATTTCTCTCTCTTTCTCTCTTTCTCTTTCTCTCTCTCTCTCTTTCTCTCTCTTCCGTCTCTCTCTCTATATATATATATACATATATATATATATATACTTCCATTTTGTGTTTACATAAGCAGTAATGTGTTGCTACACAGTCATGAGCATGTTTCGGTCTTCTAGTATTTATTTACTAGAGACCTAGCGTTGTTTCCTGAAGAGGTCTCTAATAACTAAACATGCTCAAGATAGTATAGAAACACATTACTGCTTAAGTAAACACAAATTGAAAGTGTAACTTGCTCTACCCCGGTATTGAGCACTCATGTATTAACCTCGTTATATTTCACTGGTTACCTTACCTTTGAAAAAAAGCAACCTCAAATTATATATATATATATATATATATATATATAAATTACAATAAGTTTACCAAGGTAATCAAAATGGTAAACTTAAAATATATTATAAATATTAAAGAGTTAATATTTACAAGTAAAGTAATCTCAGCCAGATGTAAAAACTCAATAAAACCGAAAAGGAAATAGAATTAAAAACGTCCAATCCAACAGGTAAGTTCCAAAGGAATCGCGTAACTTTTGGAACTTACCTGTTGGATTGGAAGTTTTTAATTCGACCGTGTTTGGATCTTACCATTCTTGGATTTTTTTTTACCCTTCACCGGACTATCCATTCATGTGAAATCTTTTTATCATTTTTTCTTTTACCTCCTATTCCCCTTACCTCACCCTTTTTTTAACCAAGTAAGATCTGTGACTTACTTGTGGTTTCCTTAAATACTTTTACATGCAAAATCCGATCCCGCATTTTGCTAATTCCTGCCCTCTGATTTGAAGGAGAGTATTTCTTCGAAACTCCGCGGATTAAGGAATATCCACTTATCTTGTGCTTCCTTTTTTAAAATTAAATATGTTTTTAACTCTTTTTCAAGATGTTTTTAGCCTGTTTTATTAACCATTTGTTCATATATATATATATATATATATATATATATATATATATATATATATATATATATATATATATATATACTAGCAGGGGTGCCCGGCGTTGCTCGGGTGTTTGGAGGTGTATGCTGTGCAAAAAAAGCAAAAAAACAAAAAAAATGGTTAATTTTTTAAAACTTTGAACCCTATTATGACCCCTGAAAATTTATAGTTTCGGGCTCAAATCACTTTATTAAGTTAGATCCAGGTTCAAGGAACCTATATGTAAAATTTCAAGTGCCTAGACCCAAAATTGTCGGAGGAGTTTGGTAGAGTTCTTAAAGGTCAAATCGTTGAAATTTGACCCCTTAACAGCCAAATTTCTGGCTGACACCCGTCACATCGATTTTCCCAAATCTCAGTACCCGGTATTTCAAATTTCGAGTCTATAGACTAAAAATTGACAGAGTTATTGCGTAGGGAAATGTACATAGACACACAGACACACAGACACACAGACAGACAGACAGACACGTTCACTTTTATAGATATATAGATATAGATATATACAGTGAGAGGGAGGGAGAGAGAGGGAGAACGACATTTATACATTTTAAAGTCTGTGGACTTATTACATATATATATATATAGAGAGAGAGAGAGAGAGAAAGAGAGAGAGAGAGAAGAGAGAGAATGAGAGAGAGATGGAAAGAGAGAGGGCGAGAGAAAAATATATCTAGTCATTTGTTTATTTTCTCAATATGTTTAATTAATAATCCATTAAAGTGCCTTACTTTCTATATTTCTATTATGGCTGCTTTTCCTACTTTTAATACTTCCTGTTATCAACTACTTATTTTCTTTTCTTTTTCTTTTGTTTTTCTTTGATCTATTTTCTGAACAAATCGTTTATTAATTCGTCAAAAGTAAATATCAAAGACCGTATAGAAAGACTTTCTCTATTCTTCTGAATTCCAAAGATTAGGCTACGTTCCTACACAGGAAAATGACTAGAAAAATCAAATATAATGGTTATAGACCTTGGAATTTGCAAAAGATTGAAAACGTCGAACACTGGAAGTTTCGAAAACGTGATTTCAAAATATAGAAGGATATTGAAAACGAAGACCATAATGTCAGATGTTGAACAATAGTTGATATATATATATATATATATATATATATATATATATATATATATATATATATATAGTAAGTTATAAAATGTATATGGCGATTAAGCTACACTGGATATTCCACGTTTCATCCACTCTAGGATTCTTCAGGCTTATGCGCTCTACCTACGTATTGAGCACTTTTGAAGTAAATACTTAAAGTTTACACATAAATCTATACTTTCGTCTATAAATTTATGTGAGTAAATTAGGTAGTAATATATATATATATATATATATATATATATATATATATATATATATATATATATATATATATATATATATATATATATACTAGCTGTACCCTGCCACGCGTTGCTGTGGCTCAAATTGGCGCAATGGAAAAAGTTCCAACATGAGAAAAAGCATGTTTCTTATAGGTTTAAATTTCCATTTTGCATGGGTACACAGTTTTTGTTGTTCCATTTTCTTAGCTGATATAGAGATTTTCCGGTTTGGTGACTCTTGAATATGTAACATAAATCGTCCATGTGAAAAAACAGTCAGTGTGTAACTGTAAGGCCCACAATTGTAAAGATTGTTCCCTGTGCTTTGTTGATGGTTATTGCAAATGACAATAAAATTGGAAAGTGCAATTTGCTAAAGTGTAATGATGTATCCGGTGGAATCATAGGAATGCATGGAATGAAGATATATTCATCTGTGAAAGGTCCTGTTAAGATTGCTGTTTCTATGATATTGTTTGTTATTTTTTTTTTACTGCAAGCTATGTGCCATTGCAAAGCTTGGATTGGTTTATATTTCACAACATGATAATTAGTACACCAAATTTCAGTTACAATACATGCGGTGGCATCCCTGGCAAATATAGCTGTTGGATAATTAACCACTTTATCTGCTTTCACAACAGTGTCGATGGATTTGTATTTGACTACCTCACTTGGAATTTTACATTTAATTATAGCGTTAAGTTCATGGGCATCTTTGTATTGACCTGCAAGAATAGCTCATTCACTCAGTCAAATGGAATTCTTATATTTTGAATATCTGCAAAAACCTTTTAAACTAACTATTCTTTTGATGAAATAAAATTACAGAAATTACAGAAGTTAAAAGTCAAAGAATTTTGCCCTTAACTCTGATCAGCTGGCACTTTTTCGTACCCAATTTTCCACAAGTGATGCAAAAGTTTTTGTGCGGATCGAACAGTCTGCAACTGTAGATGCATATTTTGAGTTAAGTTTAATGTCTTCACATGGAACAAAAAAGTAGAGTATTTGAGGCAAGCATTTATTTCATCTGCTGGTGTTGATTGAAGAATAACAGGTAACATTTGTCTGAAATCTCCTGCAAGCAATATTACTGCATTCCCAAATGGTCTGACATTGCCACGCAAATCTTGCAAGGATCGACCAAGAGCCTCAAGTGATTTTTTGCGTACCATTGTGCATTCATCCTAAACAATAAGTTTGCATTTCTGCAATATTTTTCCCCATATTGGATGTTTTGGAGATGTCGAAGATGAGATTTTTTAAAAGTTGAATGTTTTAAAGTAGAATAAATAATTCGCAGGTCGCAGGTATTCCTCATGCAGCAAGGGCTAAGGCTATGTCATTTTGTTACCAAATGGCTGCCAAAATCAATTTAATTAGAAAGGTTTTACCAGTTACTTCTGGTGCTGTTCAAGGTAGCAGTAATTTCCAAATAACTTCTATTCTCACAGTCAGTAAATTAGGTGATTAAAATAGGATTTATCCATGTTTTGACAATGCCTTATTCACTGTAATTAATTTAGGAGACTAAAATAGGATGAGGGATTAGAGATGGACAGATAGAGAGGAAGATATATAGATAGAAAAGAGACAGTGAGAGGAAAATAGAGAAAGAGAAGGAGATAGAGAGATAAAGGGATTGATAGATAAACAGAGAGAGAGGTGGAGTGTTAGAAACAGAGAGGGATGAAACAGAGGAAAGGAGAGAGATAGAGGGAGTTAGAAAGAGAAAGGGGCTCAAAGAGAGATGGAGAGGGTGATATAGAGAGAAAGATAGATTGAGAGAGGGAAAGGGAGAGATGGATAGAGAGAGATATTGAGAGAGGGGGAGAGAAACAGAAGGTGAACTACACTTCACCGTTTTTTTCCTCGTTCAGTAGAGAAGAAATCTATCGAGACTGAGGCAATTCTAATGTTTTGTTATTATCCAGAGTACCCCTTTTTTGGGGGGGGGCTAGATTTTCCTTGCATTAGAAACCGACCGGGTTATCTGTACATTCACTTAACAAATTAATAAAAGAAAAACATATTGTAAAATTTGAATTTAACAGGAAAATACTATTTTAAAAAATAGCACGGTAACATAAGTGCATAAGTGCCACTTTAGGTACTCCTTGGGCGTTGAGTTCCATGGCGACCAGCATAATTATTTAATGGTCGCTCCCTTAGCCCCCCCCCCTCCCAGTCAAGGCTAATGCATGCGCATGTAACATTTTTTTTATTTACTGACCTTGGCTTAGTAACTAAACGATTTATTGATAATTTCGTAACCTTAAACGCATGCCGGAAGATTTAAATTGGTTCATTATTGTTGTAATGAAAAAAAAAAGTTTCATTCAACACAAAACCAAAAACACATATTAATGATAAATGATTTATTATTCTATTCATTGAAATTTACTAATTTTTAAATTAAAAATTAAAAAAAGTTAATAAAAAAATAGTTGCTTATGTGCGCATAAACAACTTGTTTTTTTTTTTAGATTAGGTCCACCTTATAATCACCCCCCTCCCCAACCTCCTCATATTAAGAACAGCTTCCGGAATAAACACCACTTTTGGAGGGGGGGGGCTATTTGCAAAATTTAACTGATATTTGTTGTCAGCATACCCACCCGAAAATACTATTAAAAAAAAAGGAGGGGTTCAGTGCCCGTGGCAGAGAAGTAGATTTATGTATCAATAAAAGTTGCGGAGAAGTAAATTTATTTATCAATAAAAGTCGTCATTTAAAAAAGAAAATTGTGGAGGTGGACCTAAATGTTTTGTTTTCGCACTATTCAACAATTTGTTCATCTGCGTATGTAAATTAAAAAATATTTGTAAAAGTGAGAAGTTATTAGTAAATGATTTAGTTTTTTTTTTTAATTTATTTATTTATTTTTTTTTTTTTACATTAGATCCACCTCCACAAATGTTAAGAACGGCTTTCAGAATAAACACCCCCAACCTCTCCATGTTAACAACGGATTTCGGAATAAAAACCATTGGGGGGAGGGGGGGTATTTAAAAAAAAAGTCGATAAAAGTCGTCATTTAAAAAGAAATTTAAAATCAAATGTTTGTAAAAAGTGAGAAATTATTAATAAATGTTTAGTAACATTTTTCGGTGCTAATGCAGAGAGTGCTGCTGCGCTATTTTTTAAATCGTGTTTTTTTTTTAATCAATTGCAAGGTTAAAGTACAGAATAGGTACAAAACACCCTCCCCCATGTTAAGAATGGCTTTTTAAATAATAACGTTATTATTTCAGCATGGATCACTCTCTGCATGAGTACCCATTTTTCTTTTAATATTCAAAATAAATAAATAAATGTTTGTAAATGTGACAGATAATCGTTTAGTTACGGCAACGTCAGTAAATAAAATATGTTACGCGCGGGGTGAGGTGGGAGACTAAGGGAGCGACTATTATTTTTTTCTACTGGTCGCCATGGAACTCAACGCCCAAGGAGTACCAAAGTTTTAAAATATGGGATTATTATTATTTTTTTGTGTGTGTGTGTGTGTGTGTGTGTGTGTGTGTGTGCTAATGCAGAGAGTGATCCGCGCTATTTTTTTAAAATCGTTTTCCACGTTTAAAGTTTTATGATATGTTTTTATTCAATTGTAAGGTTAAAGTACAAAATAGGTACAAAACACCCTCCCTTCCTCATGTTAAGAATGGCTTTTTAAATAATAACATTATTATTTCAGCACGGATCACTCTCTGCATGAGTAAGTTTTTTTGTTTTGTTTTTTACTTATCAAGTTAACAGAAAATGAAATCTTTCGTCAATTCGTGGCTGTGAAATGAATCGAACCGGAAGTTCAGTTTTATCAACAGAACAAATTCGCAG
>NC_136512.1:75103233-75113233 GCF_053919585.1 Euprymna scolopes | reverse complement strand
GTTGTTGTTGTTGTTGTTGTTGTTGTTGCTGTCGTTGTTGTCGTTGTTGTTGTTGTTGTTGTTGTCATTGTTGTTGCTGTTGTTGTTGTTGTTGTTGTTCTTCTTCTTCTTCTTCTTCTTCTTCTTCTTCTTCTTCTTCTTCTTCTTGCAGACCACATACTAGTTGACCAGTTGTGTACAAATCCCTGAAGCGATAGGAGCCACAATGTTCAACGAACGAGATCGGAGATGCACCGCTGTAAAACTCATTCTCTCTACCGATCCAAGTTATGACTATAGGACCATTGCCAGCGCCCTCAAAATGAAGCGGTAGATAGCCAGGAAAAAAAAGGACATGCCCAGGGTGTTGAGAACAAAGCTTCCGGCTATGTTTATAGTATTTAGTGTGGTTTCAGGTAAAGCCCACATTATATAACTCATGCTCTCTACTAATCCCAGTTATGACAACAGGACCATTGCCAGCATCCTCAAAATGCGAATCCGAACGGTTCAACGAAGTTTCCGGACACGGTTATAGCGTTTAATAAAGTTTCAATTGAGAGCCACATCATGCCACCTCACATCGTCGAAGTCGGCTTGTAAGTCAACACCAAAGTTTATTTGAATATGCTGATGCGTGTGATGATAAACTGGTGCAATCAAGTGCCGCTGGCAGACCCTGGGTGTGGCAGCACAATTCGACGCCGATTCACAAGTCTAAAGAGACTCAAGCTTGGCTTCAGAAGGAGTGCTACGACTGTGTACCTTTCTCTCACTGAGTCTTTAATCCCTCATCCTAAACCCGTTTGGTCATACGCTGAGAAACTCACCAACATGATCTCCCACGACACCAAAGCCGACCTGATGGCCGCCATTTGCCGTGTATTCGCCGAGCTCCCGGCGGTGCTTGTGGAAAAGGCATGCTCCCAGTTTCGAACCCGGATCGACGCGGTGATTTAGGCTAAACGACGACATCGAATAGATGTCAGCTCTACTACATAGTTTCCTGAATTGATTTTTTCAACAAAAGTTTTAAAAAAAAACAGCTGTCTTATTTTCTTTAGGGCGACAAATTTACCGTTACATCCTGTGAAAGGAATAACATGTAGGATATAATTATAGCCGACTTGAGAAGGCTATAAAAACACTAAGCTAGAGAGTAAGTTCAGCCTGGTTTGAGTTATTATCATATGATGATTCTATATTTGTTACATAAGCAAGATCTGCTAGAAAGGACTTATCCTTCCTTGATAGAGTTCGAAATAGACTTAGTAGCCTAGTAGGGAATGCTTTTTTCTCGGCCCTATAAGCTCTCTCTCACAGAAGAAATGTTGTGAGTCTTTCTCTGCTTTATCGTTATTTTCATGACAAGTTCTCGTCTGAGCTCCAATCTGTTGCCCTCCCTCCCCAAACTTTCACGAGAAACACTCGTCTAGCTGAAAACACTAGCAAAAATTTCACCCACTCTTTATCTATGCCTAAACCTAAACGTAGATTCCATGAACAAAGTTTCTTTCTTAGAACTGCATGCCTGTGGAACTGTCTTCTGTTTCTCCGCTTTCCAGCTGACTACAATCTGATTGCTTCAAGTTCAACGTAAACAAGTTCTTGATGAGCCGTTCCACTTAAGTTAACAAATTTACCGAATTTCCATTACTTTACTATATTGTCGCATTGACTACTGTACACCCTTTAACCTTTTCCTCGAGTTGCCTCTGGGCCTTGATAAGTGGTGATGCCTATGTAGAAAAAAAATCCTTAGTTTTTTAAAGAAAACCGAATTTTTGTTTGGTATGTGATACCAGTGTGTGATAAATAAGGTGTATACAATATCTACTTGGATGTTCTCAATCTATATTATCTAAACTGGGTGATCATCATCATCACCATCATCATAAACAACAACAGTCGCAACAACAACAGTCGCAACAACAACAGTCGCAACAACAACATTACGCGATCAAATTCCAAATGATAAGGTTCGGTAAACTCTATAAGCTTTTCATATGGTTATTAATACGTGCGCACGCCACCACTTCACACATTAAAAAGGACAACTGACCTGACATTTTACCTACATACAGCGCCTTGTTAGTCGCAAATGTTTATCCACGTGGTGCTGACCTGGCATATAATTGGCGACGAGATTAAAAGAGCTCCAAATCATCGAAAATCAAAATGATTATAAAAGACAATTCCATCATTTGAGCCGGGTTTTTTGCGTTTGTTTTTAGTACAGCGAAGAATAATGAATAAAACAAGTCTGACGTTTCAGAATTTTTGAGATGAGGATTCGTTATTCGTATTCGTTATATTCATCAGACTACTGTTCTCATCTCGAGTGTGATTTTCACAACGTTTCGGTCGATGTAACCTCCGAACGTCTTCACGTGTATCTTGTCGGACTTGGGGATGTTCTTTGTCGAACTCGGGAATTTGGACGGAATTTCGAACAGAACCCTTTATTTATTTCACGGGTGTAGCATTCTTTTGTAACTTTACGGGTGTAGCATTCTCTTGTAACTTTACGGGTGTAGCATTCTCTTGTAACTTTACGGGTGTAGCATTCTCTTGTAACTTTACGGGTGTAGCATTCTCTTGTAACTTTACGGGTGTAGCATTCTCTTGTAACGTTACGGGGTAGCATATTCTTGTTGCAAGTCTCTTTCAATCCGATGTTGTAAAATTCCAGATCTCGCTTTGTCACTCAAATATCTGTAGCTACTCTGAAATCGACGACTCCATCTTCTAACTGTGCTGACGCTAACAGCATAGGTTGCATAACGTCCAACAGCTGCGACTGAATGTTGATCGGTTCAAATTTTCTGCATGTAAGAATTCAATGATACATCTCTGCTTCTGACGCCGTCCATGACACGACTTGCTTTTTTAGAGTCTCACATAGTAAATATCTCGAAGAAAGGGATGAAAATTTAGGTCATAAATGCATAAGTTCAGTCATCATGACAATGCAGTTTGCAATTTCCTCTGATTCATTCGGGCGGATTAAAAATAGGAAGTATTAATTTTGGAACACTCTCTCGTATGTTGTATTGTAAAGTGGCCGTTACATTTTAACCGCGTTTTTTTTTCCATATGAATCACCACTTATCAAGGCCTGGAAGCCACCCGAACATAAGAGTTATTGAGGGTACAGTAGGCAATGGAATAATATTGTAGTAATTGTTAGTAGTGAAAATTTTGTAAATTTCATTACTTAAGGGGTCGGTTCATTAAGAATTTGTTTACGTTGGACTTGAAGACTACCAAATTGTAGTCAGCTGGAAAACAAACAGGCAAACGAAAGAGAGTTCCAAAAGCGTGCAGTTTACAAAAGTCGTAACATTTCAACAACTCGGACTCATACTTTGATACGTCATCTTAAATAAACTAAACAATGAGAAAATAAATAAAAGTCCAACTGGAAATTTTTTTGAAATGCAAGTTGAAATGGATTTATTCGTGTTTCTTCCAACAATAATGCATTTCATTATCTTTCAAGTCTTTTCTCACACACATGTGTTTTACAACCCTATTCCAATATCGTGTGCTTTTTAAAAGTCTCTGTCTTCGCCACGCCGGCTTAAACAGAGATTTTTCGCCGTCGGCTTCACACGTCCATCTTCCGCAGCAGCAATTTGCTTCTCTTTTTCTCGACCACGTCCTATCCTTTTTCCCTTTTTTCTCCTCCTTCTCGTGACACCAGCCCGTGCACATTTGTTTATTTCCATATGTCCTAATATGATTGCTGCTGCTAATATTCTCGCTAGTCAATATCTTACGGCTCCTGCTGATTTTCACGCACACGCTGTGTTAAACGTTTTGTTTGGATTAAGTGTTTGAGCGGACAAACCAATTAGGTATAATGATTAGTGTTCGGGAATTGGCTAAAAATTCAAGATATATTACTCGGTTTTGTCAGAGCAAGGGCTAATAATCGTACTTGATTCTTAATTGCTAAACAGCGATTATTAACATCTAGCGGAGTTTACCTGAGGAGGTAGCGACGTGTAGAAATCAATTGAAAGGAACTCTTTGAGTCGTCCTCAACGGTACATTTTTTTTTCATCTAATTAAAGAAAAATTAAAGGGTTTGGATTACTATACACATATATTAAAAAAATGTTGTAAAAAAAAAAAACAATTATATAACAAATAAATGTTATCAAAGAAAAGATAATATACTTTTCCACCCAACTGGATATTTTTTAGTGTTTTTATTTAATGTAACATGTTTATTCAGCTCGAAAAAAAGATACAACGTTTTCCGATGTATTGGAAAATTAAAAATGGCGCCCGACTCTCTGATGAACACGGTTAGTTTGGGAAAATTAGTTAAAACCATGAAACCTATACAAAATACTGTTAAAATCCACCGAATATATGTCAGCCTACGTCATGGTAACATGTATTGGGCGAGTTTCTAGCAGGGAGTCGGGTTCCATTTTTAATTTTCCAATACATCTGTAAACACTGTATGTTTTTCGAGTTGAATAAACATCTTATATTAAATAAACACACTCAAAAATATTCAGTTAGGTAGAAAAGTCACTTATCTTGCCTTTGATAACATTTGTTATATATTTGTTTTTTGAATCTAATGTATAGTAATACAAACTCAAATAAAAGGAATTCTGATAATAACTAAGAGTAAGAATCCATTAGGTGATTATTCCCTTAAGGCATTAATTAAAGAATACTTGTATATTAGAATTGCCGAAAAGAGATGAACTATGTTTACATAAATTGTATCGAAGTACGAGGGTTCACTGTCAATAAGTTCATACAAAAATAGCAAATAGAAAATAGCAAATAGTAAAACTATATTCTTTATCACTTCAAATGCTATAGAATCTTATTCTTTAGCGATATATTTCCGGGCTATTTCATACGAAATTCGGTAATTTTAGTAAATGTTTTTATGCTTTCAGTTTTCTTTTGTATATCTTCTAATATGTTTCATGGTGTTTGATTCGGCTCTTCTGTTAAGGTAAATTGTGCTTTTTATTGTTTGAGCTTTGTAGAACATGATTGAGTTTTCCAAAGAGAAAAGAAAAAATAATGACACAAATGTACGGTGTATTTTTTTTTGGGGGGGGTCAGGAAGCCAGTATCTTCGCACAGCCTGATTAGGTCCTGGATATGACCTTAAACTATATCCAGTGGTGAGGCTCCAGCTTGCGAGCTTTGGGGGAGTGTGGAGCCACCCTTTAATTGGCGTTGCTCCCAGGTCCACTCTGACCCGGAGTGGTAGTAGCTGTTGGAGTCCCAACTATGGGTTAAATAGAAACCGACTTGAAAACAACAAATATATTCTATTAAAAAATGTTTCATCCGAATCTTTGGATTCGGCATTAAATAACCCGAAAATGGTTGATATGCCGTAAAACAAAAACAACCAACCAACAGCCTGATTAGATGTTACCAGTAAATGCGATGTAAGTCCAACTTTAAAAATCCAGCCGAGAATATTTTATATTTTAGATGTGACACAGATGCAAAATTTTCTCTTTAGACGACAAATACATCCTGGAATACTTGCTTTTATGTTTTCATTAGAATGAATAAGTTGAAGGATATGGTTTGTTGCCTATTATTTCTCTTCTATCCTGGGTGCCCGGCGTTGCCCAGATTTTTGGAGGTGGGTATTGAACAGATAGTAGGCAGGCAGGCTCGAACCCGTGACACGAAGACGGAAAAGAAAGTGGATGTGCATGTAAGGGTGTTGTTTGAGAAAAAGAAAAAAAAAGGAAAATTGCGAGCACAAAATAAGGTATTAGTCAGCAGGCAGGCAGGCTCGAACCCGTATCACAAAAGGTGGAAAAGAAAGTTAAAAAAAAAAACGTGACGCGTTAGCTATTTCGCCCATCGCCAAACCGGAAGTGACGTAAGTTTAAATAAAGGTTAGACAATCGAAAGGAAACGATGAGTTTAAAAAATATCGGCGAAAAAAGCGACCCCTCCCTATAGAAAAGGTAGCAGTTGACGGTGAAAGAAATTAATGTTTTTGCCCAATTTTCCGATATTTATCGCCCGAAGAATCGATCTTCAAAACAGCATGGATCTCATGAAAATCTGTCGTCCCTGTCGAAAGTTTTTGCGAGACATACAAACATACATACGACATGCATTCATACGTACATTAAAGCATACATACATACATACATACATACATTTAAGCAGACATGGGAGATTTATATTATATATTTATACGTAAACGTATGTCCCTAATCTCTTACTTATACAATGTTTCGCAAAATGTCTTGTATGAAAATAATAGTTTGATTAGCATAATATGCATTTCTCTACTCACATTATTTCGAGTTGTTGACAATTCGTCCCTGTTTCTACTCTATCATCTAAATATCATCTTTCCTCATCATTACTATTTAGAAGTGGGTGCAATAGAGGGATAGGTTTATTTGTCTTGTTCATTTCTGGATGCCACCATTCAGTCTCGAAAGAAAATGGATACCCCCTGTAGGGACAGCTGCGCGTGTAAGTCTGACGCAAGGGGTGTGCAATCCCCAACCAAACCTCTCCTGAATCAGCACTGCTTGAGTCCAGTGGCAAGAAGAAGTGCTTACAACTAAAAACAATGCCGAGATAAGCGGAGAACACATACAGCACCTGGAATTCCGAAATAGTCAGATTATGCCGTATATTTTTCGTTTTTTTTGGGGGGGGGTCATTTATATTAGATCAATAAACCTAGGCAGTACGTGGTTTTTTAAAAAAATATGTTTTTATCTTCGGTAATTTCCTTCACAACAAAGACCTAAACCATTCAGCTATCGTTAACAGCGAGAACTGTTGTTGAATTTTGAACATTTATTTTTATAAATGCTTTATAACGTCTGTCAGAGTGATCTAATCATTATATATATATACACACATATATATATATTATATATACATATATAGTCATCAACAAACAGTACTGTTTCGCTGTTTCACAGCTCATCAGTGCGGCTAGACAGGCAACGGAAATTATTATTTTGTAGAGGTTAAGTAATCATTGAAGTTCAACGAAGTTAATACAAGAGTGCTTAATACCGAAGTAGAGCAATGTATACTTTCTATTTATTTTTACATAAGCAGTAATGTGTTGCTATACAGTCATGGACACGTTTCAGTCAGCTAGTTACCAGTAACAAGACACTTTCAGACGATATAGCTTATATGATGAACATTCGAAAATATAAGATCTTCCTCGTCACAGAAAGGTAATATAAGGAGGCTTCGTCAAATGTGAAAATAAAAATTTGGTCGTATGTAAATAAGACGGATTTGAATCTGTGTTTAGATAGAGAAGTGAATGGAAAAGGATGGAGGTTAAGTATCGAGATAGAAGTAACGGAAAACTAGAAAGAATAGTATTCGTATGCTTATGTGATGGCCTCTAACTCTTAAACATATTAGTGTGAATAAGTTCAAATGCAATACTCTATCTATATAAGAGCCAAGTTCGTCCAAGAATGGAGTACTGTTGCCACATCTGGGCAAGAGCTACTGGAAAAGATTTATCCTGCTTTGATAAAGTTAAAAATAGACTTCGTAGCCTCATAGGAGATGTCCTTTTTTTTTCTTCCCTGCAACCTCTATCTCACAGAAGCGATGTAGCGAGTTTGTCTTTGCTTTATCGGTATTTTCATAGCAAATGCTCGGCTGAGCTTCAATCTATGGTCCCCCCTCGCCAAACCTCCACAAGACACACTCGGCTATCTGAAAACACTATCAATAAGTACCCCCCACTCTTTATCTGTGCCTAAACTAAAACTTAGATTCCATGAATCAAAGCTTCTTTCTTAGAACTGCACGCCTGTTGTACTCTCTTCTGCTTGCCTACTTTCCAGCTGACTACAATATTGTTGTCTTCAAGTCCAATGTAAACAAGTTCTTGATAAGCCGTTCCCCCTCAGTTACCAAATTTACTGATTTTCCATTACTGATAATTACTGTATTGTCCAATTGACTACTGTACACTCTTTAACCCTTATCCTCAAGTGTCCCCTGGGCCTTGATAAGTGGTGATGCCTATGTAAAACAAAAATAATTTGCCCAAAATGTGGGGGGGGGGCATTGTTCTAAATATAAATTCAGTATCAGTGACCCTGGCAAAAGCCTGGTTTGCTTCCCCCGGGGACTTTTAGTGCTGAAAACGCCCTTTCTTTCTAGTGCATTCTTTATATTTCTTAACAAAAACTTGATATGTAGGTCTATATAGTGGTTTCCCATGTTGCAGAATGTAAATATACATGTGTTAAGGTGTGAAACTGCACTGTTTGTCCATTTTTACTGGTATTCGGCATTCAAAGTGGCTCATCAGGTGTCAACAATGTACCAAAATTGAAAAAAATGACACTTTTTGGCCCATAAATTTTGACCTATCAATTACATTTTTCTGAAACTTGTCCAAAATGCGCAGGGCATTGTTCTTAATATAAATTCAGCATGAGTAACTCTAGCAAAATGCTGTTTTGCGTCCCTCGACGACTCTTAGTGCTAAAAATGCCTTTTTTTTCATATTTCCCAATAAAAAACTTTATATGTATATCTATATAGTACTCTCCCATAGTGCTGAATTTAAATATACATGTGTTACGGTGTAAAACTGCATAGTTTGTCCATTGCCACTGGTATTCAGCATTCCAAGGGGTTCATAAGGGGTCAAAAATGTACCAAAATTGCAAATAATGACACTTTTTGCCCCATAAATTTTTACCTATCCATTAGACTTTTGTGAAACTTGTCTGAAATGTAACTTTTCCTTGGCCACATTGCTAAGATCAAAGTGTAGTATCTATTCTTAACTGATGCTGCACTTGTTTGTAACTAGTAAGTAAATGTGTTACGAACCAACCGACCGACGGAGAATAGATATTTTTTTTTAATGCATACCAGAAAATAGTTTTTTTTTTTTGGTCGTGTGCAAGCAACTCTATAAGTCACTCAGTCGGTCGCTCGGTCGGTCCGTCGGTCCGTAACACATGTACTTTTCATTTCGTTTTGTGTTTATCATACCACTATTTATTGCTTTTTTGTGATATAAAAGTCATGGTTTAGGTAATTCATTTCATCCTTAAGTTCATTAAAGTCATTCTAAGTCATTTACTTTTTATTTATTTAAGTCATTTCAGCCCATTTTTCGGTCATTTTAGTTTATCTTTAAGAATTTCATGCCAATCCTACATTCGCGCATTCATTCATTACACGAGAGCACGCGACTAATGGCTATCGGCCTTGTTTCTATTTAAATCAATTCGAGAAAGAATGCTAGGCGCACATGCGTCGTTGCCGAAGTCGGTTTTCTTATGGAATGATCATATTTAGTTGACTATCACGTGACTATCACGTGTTATTATATTAATGTAGATATTCTACATATTGTGTAATATTTGCGTAAAACAGATTATAGTAGACACAAAATTCTTTCCATATACATTTATGTATGCATGTATATTTCTGTTAACAAAATTTTGCCTACCAAACTCCTACTAGAATTTTTGGTCTTTTTTTTTTTTACATAGGCATCACCACATTATCAAGGCCAAGAGGCCACTCAAGGATAAGGGTTAAAGAGTGTACAGTAGAAATTGGACATTATAGTAATCATTAGTAATGAAAATTTGGTAAATTTGATAACTTATATGGAACGGCTCATCAAGAACTTATTTACGTTAGACTTGAACACAACCATATTGTAGTCAGCCGGAAAGCAGGAAAACTGAAGACAATTCCACAGGCGTGCAGTTCTAAGAAAGAAGCTTTGTTCATGGAATCTACATTTAGGTTTAGGCACAGATAAAGAGTGGGGGGACTTATTGATAGTGTTTACAGCTAGACGAGTGTTTCTTGTGAAAGTTTGGCGAGGGGGGACCATAGATTGAAGCTCAGTCGAACACTTTCCATGAAAATAACGATACGTCAGAGACTAACTCGCAACATCTCTTCTGTGAGATAGAGGTTGCAAGGAAGAGAAAAGGACATCTCCTACGAGGCTACGAAGTCTATTTTGAAC
>NC_136512.1:75038233-75100733 GCF_053919585.1 Euprymna scolopes | reverse complement strand
CCCAAAAGACCAAATTCCAGAGATCTGGCTTTACAAAAGCGAATCTGGCAACCCTGAATAATAATGTGAGACTAACCTCCCTTAGATGTAGCATCGGTTTCAAATATCATTATAATGATATATGAAAATTGTTGTAATTATGTGAGAACGGAACTCGTAGTAGTTTAAACATGCAACGGTTGCTTACCAAAGAGAGAAATCAACGTAACCTTACGTAAAAAAGGGGAACATTCGAAAGAAACAAGGCAAAAAAGAGCATTGTCGGACAAGATGTTCTGGACTGAATGAGTACATAAACATTATACTGTGGTTTTATTATTTGTATGGAACTATGTAGTACAGTAAAATTTTCTTAGTACAGAGTGACAAAAAAACGTGATATCTCCATTATTTATGCACCGGTTGCCCTTATTTTACAGGACATGGCAGAATCAACGACCGTGAGTACACCAAGACCACAGTAGGAGCTGGGACAAAGAATACACTGTGTTAAATTTCGTTCGGACAAAACACTAAGAAAAGAGGCCTAATTAGAGTTGGGGCCCGTTTTTTGGGGGGGGGTCACGCAGTATTTATCATACTTATTTATTTATTTCATTTGAAGATTTAAAAGAGAATTGATATTATTTTTATAGTATCCAAAAAACTTATATTTGCTGCGCTTATTGTATTTTGGGCCAAAAGCTTCATTTCTGGCGCTGTTCAGAAAAAACGTATGAACTTTATTAAAATATATATGTTAGTAAAATATATTTCTCATTTCGTGGAATTGCCACGGGTCCTGATGGTTATTGTTATGATTATTTGTGTATTCTTTTGCTGACTTCGGTAATTTGGGAAATATCCAGCTGGCCTCAGCTTCAAGCAAATAAAAAAGTATTTAAGTGCCATCAACTAGAATCGAAACTAAAACCGTAGCATTGAAGCTCGTGACATCACCACTGTATCTTTCTCTATCTTTGTGTAAGTCTTCAAATCTCTCTAAATATCTCCTTTTTTATTGTTTTCCAAGTCACTCAAAGTTCGAAAAGTCCCTCACCTATGTTCATCTCTTCAAATTTCTAACTCTCCATATCTTTCCCTTCCCTCTGCAAGTCTCTACCTCTCTCTAAATGTCTCCTTCTATGTCTTTATCTAAGTGTCTTCAAATTTCTACGCCTCTTCCCCTATCTATCTCCCACGCCAGTATTCACTAATCCTCAAAAGGTCTTTATGTCTCTACTAAATCAAAATCCCTACAAGTTACCGGTGCTGATCTTTCCCCGGCAAATATTAATTTTCGACTTTCTTATCGATCGCCTCTAGATAATTTAACAATATAAACAGGTTATTATCAGAAATCGAACCAAATGCCTTAAGTTGTATTGAACAGAAGCCCAAAAATTGGCCAATAAAAATACGAAATAAGCACATGCCAACCATTGGCACATAAATTTCTTTAGAACAAAACCTGATAAAAAATATGCATTAATAAGACGTGTCTTTTTTAAAATACGCGTTTAAAAATGAAAATGATATTCACAACGTAGTTGTGGCAGACCAACGAAAATGTTATTTCAAACTTAGATGTGAAAGAAAAATGAAAATATAATTTCAAACTTTCATGTGACAAACAACTGAAAGTTAATTTACAACTAACATGGAACTAAGAAAAAAAAACCATTGCAAACTTACATCTGACAGTCAAAGTTAAATTTTATTTCAAACTTACATGTGACAGAAAAGTGTATTTTTTTTAAACTTAAATGTGACAGACAAATGACGTTTAATTTTAGGCGTATATCTGACGGATTAGTTTAAATGTAAATTAAAACTTACACCTGACAAACAAACTAAAACTTTGATTTAACGGGTTTGTATTACTGTACACATAGATTCGAAAAAGTTGTCAAAAAACAAATATAGAACAAATAAATGTTATCAAAGGCAAGATAAGTTACTTTTCTACCTAACTGGATATATTTTTTGTGTTTGTATTCAGTGTAACATGTTTATTCGCTCAATATATGTTATCGTGACATAAGTTGACATGTATTCGGTTGTTTTCTAACAGTATTTTTTCTAGTTTATTATTTATAATACCTTTTCCCAAACGTACCCTCTCCGAGAGAGAGAGTCGGCTGCCATTTTGAATTTTTCAATACATCGGTAAACACTGCATGTTTTTCGAGCTGAATAAACATGTTACACTGAATAAAAACACAAAAAATATATCTAGTTAGGTAGAAAAGTAACTTATCTTGCCTTTGATAACATTTATTTGTTCTATATTTGTTTTTTGACAACTTTTTCGAATCTATGTGTACAGTAATACAAATCCGATTCAACACTTTAATATAACCATCAAACATAGAGCCATTTCTAACTCGATGTGGCAGACAAATGTAAATTAAATTTAAAACTTACGTGTGACAGACAAATAGAAATTTAATTTAAAAATTACATGTGACAGACGTATGAAAAGTTCATTTCAAAGATATATGTGACGTACAAATGAAAATTTATTAACAAATTTATGTGTTACAGACAAATGTAAATTTAATTTCAAACTTACAGAAAAATAAAAATTTAATTTAAAAATTACATGTGACACACAAATGAAATTTATTAACAAACTTATATGTAACTGACAAATGAAAACTTTGTTTATAAACTTAAATGTGACAACTAAAATAAAATTTAATTTCAAACTTTTATGTGACAGACAAATAAAAATTTAATTTCAAAATTACACGTGGCAAATCAATTAACATTTAATTTAAAATAAACATGTTACAGACAAATGAAAATTTAATTTCAATTTTAATTTTACATGTGAATAACAAATAAGAATATAATAATTAAAACTTACATGACAGATAAATGAAAATTCAATTTCAAACTTACATGTGACGGACAAATGAAAACTTGATTTTAAACTTATATGTGACAGACGAATGAAAACTTAATTTAAAACTTACATGTGACGGACAAATGAAAACTTAATTTTAAACTTACATGTGACAGACAAATGAAAACTTAATTTTAAATTGACATGTGACAGACAAATGAAAACTTAATTTATAACTTACATGTGACGGACAAATGAAAACTTAATTTTAAACTTACATGTGACAGACAAATGAAAACTTAATTTCAAACTTACATGTGACGGACAAATGAAAACTTAATTTTAAACTTACATGTGACAGACAAATGAAAACTTAATTTTTAACTTACGTGTGACAGACAAATAAAAATTTTATTTGAAAATTATATGTTACGGAAAAATGAAAACTTAATTTAAACTTACATGTAGAATACAAATAAAAATTTAATTTTGTACATACGTGTGACAGACAAATAAAAATGTTATTTTAAACTTACATGTGACAAACAAAAGAAAAGTTAATTTCAAAATTACATGTGACGGACAAATGAAAACTTAATTTCAATGTTAAACGTAACAGACAAGTAAACATTTATTTACACACTTACATCTGACAGACAAATATTTTTTTTACAAAAATTTCATGTGACAGTCGAATAAAAAATAAGTTTAAATTTACATGTGATAAACAAATTTAATTTCAAACTTACACGTTACGGACAAATGAAAAGTTAATTTCAAAGTTACGTGTGAGAAACAAATAGAAATTTATTTACAAAATTGCAGGTGCCAGAGAAATAAAATAATTCATTTTTAATTTAAATGTAACAGACAAATAAAAATTTAATTTTAACTTACATATACAGATAAAATTTAATTTTAAACTCATATGTGAAGGATATAAAAATTAATTTTAAATTTACATTTTACAGAGAAATGAAAATTTTATTTCAAACTTACGTGTGGCAGATAAATAAAAATGTAATTTTTAAATTAATGTGAATGACAAATAAAAATCATATTTTAAACTTACAAGTGACAGACAAATGAAAATGGTATTTTAAACTTTCACGTGACAGACAAATATTAATTTATTTACAATTTGTGACATCCCAATAAAACGAAATATTAATTTTAAATAGTCAGGCCTCTAACAATTTCATTTTAACCTTGAGTGTGAACAAAAAACAAGGTGACACCGCCTCCTTCATAATACTCGGACATAACTACAACAAGTTACGTCTACTAAATCTACGCGTTTAACAATAAAAATGTAACGTAAAATTTCAACGTGAAAACCGGGAGTTTCAATTTAAATGTGACAGACAGATTGACAATGTAAATCTATCAGTATATTTTTTGGGAACTTGTGCAGACAGATGCGTCCAATCAATATGCTTGCTACGCAATAGACAAGTTGTTTCAAACGAAACGTGACAGATTAACAAACTGACAGATCGACTTATCGACGCACTGATGCCCAAAGCCTATCAAAACAAATGAGAACGCATCAATGAAATTGCACCAATAAAATGCACCGATTTCACCTCCGCTTTGAAGATAAGTTTTGGCCCTGAACACAATTATTCTTCTGATTTCCTAACCTTAGATTTGATATCTTTTTTTTTGCGCTCATTATTGCAATATTCCTCGGGGACGTCTTACTAGCACTCTTAATCTATATAAATAAAACTCAACGCTTATGTGTACAGGGTGGAACGATGAAATTGTCGCCTTAGAAAAGCCGACATGAATCCATTTCCATTTGATGAAAATCGGTTTTCTTTTTTGTTGCAGATCCTCTACAAGTTGGCCAGTTGTGTACAAATCCCAAAAGTGATAAGACCCTTGTATCATGTCTGAAAATGACACAATGCTCAACAAGCAATATTGGGGATGCGCCGCTGTACAACTCATGCTCTCTATTAATCCAAGATATTACAACAGGACCATTTTCAGCACCCTTAAAATACATCGAATAACAGGAAGGTGCCAAGGGTGATAAAAACAAAATTTTCGGTCATGGTCTTTGGTTTCAAGTAAAGGCAAAATGATACCATCTCACATCTTTGAAGTCGGCTTGAAAGTCAACACCAAAGTGTATCTTGATGTGCCGAGGAGTTTGCTGATTCCCTGGTGCAATTAGATGGCTGCTGGCAGACACTGAGTGTTGCAACAAGACTCAGCGGACTACTTCGTTTGGGCATACGTCGAGAACGTCACTAACATGACCTCCCACGACATCGAAGTCAGCCTAATCGCCGCCATCCACCGAGTATTCACCGAGCTCCTGCCGGCGCTTGTAGAAAAGGCATGTTCTTAGTTTCTGGCCCGTATCGAGATGGTGATTCAGGCTAAATGCGGCTACATTGAATAGTTTTCAGCTCTACTACGTTACACATGTCGTGTTAAATATGTGCAGCAACCTCTAGGTCACTCGTGGTGATCACAGCGTTTTAGACAATATTAAAGAAGCAAAACAGATAGAGGCGGACAGTAACCATTTTCAAAATTAAAATACTGGTGTACGTATAATAAAATTAGTACATAGTAGTGATCTCTATTCAATCCCGAGCAACATCAGGTCACCCTGCTTATTTGATATATATATATATATAAAAGAGCATTTTCATTCGCATATTTGTCATTGATAGATTTCTTTGTATCACAAACTTAACGCCAAGATAACACACAACACCCATATATTTTCCGTGTTTTGAATATATTATGTTCAACTTTAACGACCTTAGAAAGCATATAGGTACTTTAAATATTATGCTGGAAATCTTAATATTGATTATTCAAAAGGTAATTTTTGTTATATACATCATTAAGGCTTTTCAAATGATAACATGCCTCACGAACAGTCAGCTGTTATTTCTAAAAAAAAAAATAATAATATGGAAACTCCCATTGTAATTTATTTACAATCTATGAAAGAAATTAAGACTAAGGTTAGCTGTCATTTTTAAAAGCCAGTTCATTCGATGAAGAGACTCTGGCTGATAAAAATGCCTGAACACATTATATATATATATATATATATATATATATATATATATATATATATATATATATATATATAAGTATATATATATATAAGTAGTTAATAAAACATGTTAAAACACTTTGAAAAAGAGTTAAAAACATATTTAATTTTAAAAAATGAAGCACAAAACAAGTGGATAGTCCTTAACTCGCGGAGTTTCGAAGAAATACTTTCCTTCTCATCAGAGGGTAGGATTTAGCAAAATACAGGATCGGATTTTGCTTGCAAAAGTATTTGATGAAGCTACAAGTAATAGATCTTACTTAGTAACAAATAGTAAAATAGAGGGAATAGGGTAAAGAAAAAGGTGATTACACGTGAATGGATGGTCTGGTGAAGCGTAAAATATCCAATAACGGTAAAATCCAAAAAAAAATTGATTAAATTTCTGTTTCCACAAGTAAAATCCCAGGGAATCGCGTTATTAGAACATGATACAAAGTAATCCAAAAGGATTTATATATATATATAAATATATATATATATATATATATATATATATATATATATATATATATTTATCCACATACAGTACTGTTTCGATGTAACACAGTTTATTAGACAAGAAAATACCTCTAGCCAGGATCGAAACTCGACCGCCCAAACCGTTTAACTATTTGGCTGCTACTATACGGATAGTGAATTAACAACGTTTTGACATTGTCCAAATGACTAAGTTCAATTTGTTAACAAAAAGTGCACCGCTATATATATATTTATTTTTTATTGCCGTATCTTTCTGTTAAGTTATATTATTGTTTCGGCTACACGGCCGTTTTTTGCCGTCTGTAGCGTCCTCAGGCTTTTATAGAAATGTTCGCTATTTTGGGATGAAAGAGTGGAAGAGTGGATCAGGTCAGGGGGGGGTTGCGAGGAGGCCGGAACAGGAAGAGAGGAAGGGAGCAAGGAGGGAAGGTGGGGGGAGCGTTTGGTATGTCGATAATGTTTTAGTTTGGGAGTTTAAGGAACTTGTGGAGGAGGGTCTGGGAAGTTTATTTCTGGTGTGGGTGAGGGCATAGGGATACATGAGGGGAAGGGGAATATGTGGGTGTGGGAGGAGGGGCTTTACTGTAAAATTCGAGTTTTAGTGTTAAAAGTTTTTAGCGTCTCGTTGGTGAGGTGATTTCTTGGTAAGTATGTCTTGAGCTGTTGGGTGTTCTCTTATGTTTGAAGGCGGGGGGGCTATGATTCGGTTTATTTATTTTTAGTTTTTATTCTGTTGTTAATTGTTTGGAGAGGGTCAGCTAGCGGTCGCAGCCACGGGTACACACATGCGCACGTACACACATATATACTTAAAAGAAACGGTCACGGGTACACGGGTAAAAAATAAAACGCATATTTGCTCTACGACAGTATTGAGCACTTCCTCCAGGTTTTATTAATTACCATCTCCACTATATATATATATATATATATATATATATATATATATATATATATATAAATATATATATGTATATATATATATATATATATATATAAATATATATATATATATATACTCCTTTATTTTTATATACAATATTTTGCTTGCAGAAACCTTAGGTTGCTATAAAAGATGCCACATACAAATTTATTATGTTTATAGTATTACGCACCATCTTAGGCAACCGTTGTATAGACATTTACTCGTGCTATTAAATTGCTACATTTCATCCGTGGAGAACAACCATCACAATCGCAGCATTATAAGAGAAGAAGTACATACTTTTCCCTATCTAAATTTAGTCCTACCACTTTTTTTTACACAGTGGTCACCACTTATCAAGGCCCGGGAGCCACTCAGGGATAAGAGTTATTGCAAGTACATTACGTTAGTGTGGAGATTTGATGAAGTGTTTACTTAAGGGGGCGGTTCATTAGGAATTTGTTAACGTTGGACTTGAAGACATCCAGGTTGTAGTCAGGTGGGAAGCAGGCAGACGGAACAGAGTTCCACAGGCGTGCAGTTCTAAGAAAGAAGCTTTATTCATGGAATCTACGTTTTGATTTAGGCACAGATAAAGAGTGGGGGAATTTTTTCACAGTGGATTCGGCTAGACGGGTGTTTTTCGTGAAAGATTGGCGAGGGGGGACCAGTCGTCGCCGGGTACTATTTTGCATTTCTCTACTGCTGTAATATTAAACCCTTCGTAACTAGATGATTGTATATATATATATATATATATATATATATATATATATATATATATATATATATATATATATATATATATACATACTCTTACCGACTTTCAAATTGAAATTTATAACTTCTCCCTGACAACGTTCCGGCGTTTTCAATTGCTTAAAACCGACCTTTCTCATATTCCAGAATGAACCGATTTGATACATAAACGAACATTTCTAAACAGCTAAAATATAATAGCACTATTTACAGTACTATAACAAGTAAAAAACCGACATATTGCAAAACGCAACAGACATTCACAGGTAGGATAAGGACCATTGAATTTTCTTACATCGCTTAGCTACGCTAACAGGACACCCCATTGATTGCTAACAAGAAAATAACAACTATTAGCGGCTAGTAAACACACACTTACCTACACACACACACACACACAGGAATTCTCGAAACAACAATGAAAACACAAAAGATTTTGTTTACATTTGGGAGGCGCGAGGGTGCTGTGCTAACCCCCCCCCCTAAAAATGAAAACAGAATTTAAAAACAACAAACAAAAAACGAAAAGCAAAAGTATTATTTTTGTATTGAAACTATTCTGTACTTTCACCTAACAATTTAATAAACAACAAAAGTATTGTAAAACTTAAATTAAACTTGAAAATACTATTTAAAAGAAAATAGCGTGATAATATAAGTGCATCGCGAAATTAACAACTGTTAGCCGCTCATAAACACACACTTGTCTACTCATAGCCTTATTCCATGGGACTAATGTGTACAAATAAAATAATTTCTATACTCACACACCCCTAAACACACACGTTCTTGGAAATTCTCGTAACAAATTTACACACATCTACGGTTTTGAAATGAAAATACAGAAGATTCTTTTACAATTTTGGAGGAGGGGTGGTGTTGTGTGTCACCCCCAAAAAATGTAATTTTGTTAAATATTAAACAGTCCTTCTGCTCGCTTAGTGTGGGCGTGTTACTTATGGAAAACGGTTAATTAAACTGCAGAAGCAACTGTTAAAACTACACCTGTTATATGATTGATTACCACCCACTCCATAAAAAAACAACAAACAAAAACACAAAAACAAAAGTATGTTTTTGTATTGTAACTATTCTGTACTTTTTTTGTGGTATGACGATGACGTCTATTCTGTTTTGTTGTTGATCGTCTTAGGAAGAGTCTTCGTGTTTCATCTAGAGCCAGGGTACATTCTATTGCATTAGCACCAAACCTGTAATTGAACTATCAGAGATTTTCTAATATCTCGATAGATAGAGAGATAGTTTGTTTGACATTTTTATATTATAAATTTATTACAGTTGTCTCAAATGGTTTTCACAGGATCTGCAGTTAGTCTACATTTTCTGTTCATACAGCCCGCTCATAGCTATCTGTCCACCCCTGTCTAGACGTCTGTCCGCTCTCGTGGTCAATCCTCAACTCTCTGAATCTCTCCAAGACTAACTACATCACGTGTTCTCTTAGGTCACTTAATTACGTGTCTCAGACCAACGTAATCCACAGGTAGTTATTTGTTTATTAAAAACCGCAAAATAATGTTTACATATATTTTCTATTTTCACATTCCTTTTGCGATTCACACGTCAATTATTTCTCCCGCAATTTAATTGTCTATTCTTCTAATCATGATAACTGATCCAGCGATCATCCGTCGCTCAAATCAATTAATAAGAATACAATAACAATAATAATAATGTTTTGACTATTGACACCGCTTGCCACAGTTAACAGATACTACGCTATGATCACAGCCTAAAGGGTCATAACATTACACTTTCACCTTACAATAAACAACAAAAATATTGTAAAACTTAAATTAAACTTGAAAATACTATTTTTAAAAGAATAGCGCGATAATATAAGTGCATAATGATCGCTAACAAGAAAATAACAACTATTAGCCGCTCATTAACACATACTTACCTACTCATAGCCTTATTCAATGGGACTAGCGTGCACAAGTAAAATAATTTCTGCACACAAACACACACACACACACACACACACACACCCTTACGAATTCTCGGAACAAATTAACCTAATAAATAAATTATTGCCACCATGCGTACGTACATAATTACATCCATGTAACTATTATTTTAACATAATGCATATGACTGGGAAAGGGTCATTGGCACCAGGGGAGGGCTGGCTTGCGAGGAGGAGATTAGCAGCAGCAGTAGCCAAAAAGCGCGCATACGCAAATTAGGAAGAGTGCGCGGATCGGTGCCAGAAGAAAAAAGAAAGAAAAGAGGAAACAATGCGGGCGTCGAAGAGAATGGACGTGTAAAAACGCAGGCGAGAAATGACTGGCTCAAGCCAGTGTGAGGTGGTAGAAATATGACGTCGAAGGAAATGGGCGTGTAAAGCGAAAGCAACTAATGGTTGGCTGCGGTTGGTGTGGGGTCGGAAAGGAAAAGTGTACAACAAGCGAGATGGCGGGAGACTTTAAAGTGGTGCCGAAAGTAACGGTAATTAAAAAAATGTGTTAAATAATATAAAACGCTGACCCAGAATTTATTTATTTATATTCCTGTTTGTTTGTACGTTACAATATATCCCTATGCGATGCACACACAAACACACACACGCACACACACACACACACACACACACACATATATATATATATATATATATATATATATATATATAATTTAAAGGAGATTAGAACAATAGTCTAAAGAGCTAAGTGTATTTTAATGTAATAGTGAAATTACTAGTTTAATTAAAATACAGGAAATGCTCGTTGTAATTTAGATATATAATAAGCTCGATAGTTAAATGTCCTAGAGCTAAAATTTTTTTTTTTTAATTTTTAAATTATAAATCACATTACTTAATATATATATATATATATATATATATATATATATATATATATATATATATATATATATATATATATATATATATATACAGGGTGAACAGAAAATCGTTGGACCAATTCAAAAGTGGCTTATTAATAGAAAATTACAAAAATATAAATTAAACATGAATGAAAATTATAAGTTAGGAAACCAAGAATAAATTCAAATTATTTCTTTTCAATATGATGTCCCTTCCTTTCGATTAGACGTTCAATTCTCTGTCTGAAGTTACCAACCGAGGCACGCAGCGTTTCCTGAGGTATTTTAGCCCATTCACTCAGAAGACATGTCTTCAAAGCATCAACACTTGGATGAGCAACAGAACAGACCTTTGCCTCCAACAAAGACCACACCGAAAAATCCATGGGGTTCAAATCAGGCGATGCAGGAGGCCACATCTCCTTACTCCAGAATCTTGGAAAATGACGTTGGCACCAGTCCTGAGTTTTTCTGGAGGTGTGAGATGGTGCTCCATCTTGTTGGAAGGTGAAAGGCTGATCTTTGAAGTGTTTCTTCACCTCTTCAAATGCTGGAACCAAAATATCGTTAATGTGGCGATCTGTGTTGATCTTAACCCCCTGCTCCACGAAAATCAGAGACGACTTCCAAGATTTGGAGACTGCGGCCCACGGCTTTTGTCGGCGGAAAACTATTCTCACGGAGTCATCAATGTCTGCTGAAGATTTTGCGTAAACTCTGTCGTTCTGATTGTTAACAGTCGCTTCAATTGTGAAGAGTTTTTCATCAGAAAAACCGATCTCTCGCTCTGCCGTGCTCTGCCGTGCTCTGTCGTGCCAGCCTTCAGTTCTCCAAGAAGAAGCTTTGCTCTTTCAAGTCTCTTGTGCTTTTGGGCAGGTGTGAGGTACTGTCTCTTTCTCATCTTGTAGGGGGACAATTGGAGATCGTTTTTTACGATGGTTCTAATCGAGGTCACGCTCACATTCATGTCTTTAGCCATTTGTCTTGTAGATCTCTTCGGGTTCCTTCTTACTCTCTCGGACAGCTTTAATCACCTTCTTTGTTCAAGCAGTGCGAGGTCTTCCACTGCTAGGACGGTCTTCAGATGTACCAAGTTCCTTAAATCTGTTCGCAACATGGTACACAGTGGATTTAGCCACTTTCAAGAGCTTAATAATCTCTGAGTTTGTCCTTCCCGCGCAATGAAGCTGAATTATGGCCTCTCGTTTCCTCATTTTTCTGAAAGTTTAAACAAAATTATTTTGTTGAAAATAATTAGATCAATAGTTAGACTAAATACTTACTTAATTCGAAAAGAGAAAAAGTGATTTTAACAATATTTAATTTTAAAACTAAAAATGGTCCAACGACTTTCTGTTCACCCTGTATATATATATATATATATATATATATATATATATATATATATATATATATATATATATATATATATATATATATACTCGGGTTTTTTTATATTCAAAAGTAATGGACTAATGAATTCAACGAGGTTGTTAGATAGTGGTCAATAAAAAGAGCTGATAATACTTGTTTATTGTTATATAAACATGCTCACATCCCGCTGCTACAAATAGCCACTTGTTTCAATCAAACAACAGATATCATCAGGCAGCGACTTGACTATTCAAAAGTTCAATGAATAATGGATTTTTATTTTAGGTAGGAACTCTTTAGAAGTTGGAGTTAAAAAACTTAAAACACAGAACCTTAATTAAATAAAAAAGTAAAAAGGGAGAGGCAATTTAAATAAAGTTAAAAGATTACAATGGGGAGAGAGTGATTGAGAAGAGAAAAAAGGAATAGAGACAGAAATAGAGAAAGAAAATAGAGAGAAAACAAAATAGAGAGAAAAAGAAGAGAGAAAATATATATATATATATATATATATATATATATATATATATATATATATATATGATATGGAGAAGAAAAGAAAGAAGATATAAAAAGTTATTATAAAGAGAATAAGAACTAGAAGGAAAAGGAAAGAATAATGAGATCTAGTTAAATAGAGAAAGAGAGAAAGTAAGAATTTGACAGTATATAGAAAAAGAAAAAGAAAAAGATCTGCGTGTCAACCAAATTATGAACAATTATACAATTCAGTAATGAAACATATTATTACAAATACAAACAGAAGATACAATCCAAGCGTCAGAAATGAACGTGTCAAAAAAGGCAGTGAATGTATTCAGCTAGCATATTTATCCTCTTACATACGCCCACGAGTAAAATCAACGCAATTCAAACATACGTCTACCATTAATTAGGCCCTTTATGCTAAATGATATAAGTTTAAAGTTTTCGCGTTTTTATTAGATAAATATATGAATAAAAGAAGAAAATAATGATAAAACAATGTAGGGGCAACCCTTCATACCAATTGTCACTATCCAGCTCCCCTATTCCCCGGGGAGTTGGTCCCCATTTACCCTTCACCTCTCACATTAAAAATCGGCCTTGTGCCTAATTTGCTCGGTGGGGGAGCAAATAAATACCACCTACCTTCTTCGCAGCGGTCCTGGCAATACTCTCATTGTAGTTGTTCCAACTCATGTTTCTTTTGAACGTTAGGCCGAGGAGCTTAAATATGTACTTTCAGATAAAGAGTCGTTGGCCATTGTTATTGGTTGTAGAGAAGGTTTCTTGTAATTATTGATGAAACATGTATTTTCATTACTTACTATATATATTTATATATATATATATATATATATATATATATATATATATATATATATATATATGAGTAAATGATACTTATTCTTTTATACCTAAAGGCACTATTCTTTCATGCTTACGTAATTATCAGTGTAAGATGACCACTTAAGCCTGTCTGGAGATTCAAATTCAGCCACTAAGTCACTTTTGAATCGATTTAATAAGAATTTAACCCTGGACCACAAAACAATCGCCAGGAGAATAAAAGTGGATTAATAACGCATAAACGCTCAATCCGGGCGCAGATATAAGGCAACACAGAGTGTTCGGACGACGGAAATTAATGTTGCGTATACGCTAGTTGACTGCCTTTTCGTTCATAATTACAAGAAAATGCCCATCCTTAAGTATTCACGAAGAGGCTTGATAATAATAATAATTAAATAATAATTATCTTATTATATATACGGGCACTATTGTTTCATGCTGACGCAATCATCAGTGTAGGATAGCAATTCATTCTGGTCGGGAGATTCGAACCCAACCATTAAGCCACCTTTGACACCATTAGTCTAAGCCTTTACATCTGCCCAACCAAACATTGCCACGAGACATAAGGGAATTAATAACTAGAAAAAGCTCATTTAAGGCGCAGATATTAGACAATCCAGAGTGTTCGAACGACGGAAGTCGTAAATGTTGGACAAACGCTAATTTTCTGCGTGTAAGTGTGTACTTCTCAGGCATTGCTAATCTTTACCTGTTCTTTAAAGGGCTTGATAATAATATTAAATAATAATCATTATTTTAAACATATGCACATGCGCACACAAATATACACACAGCTATCCATATATGAATATACGTATATACGAGCGTCGTTCCAAAAGTAAAGCCTCTTTTTTTTTCGCACAAAATGTGCAAGAACTGTGAATACGGGAAGTGGTATTTACAAAACAAGCGAACATTTTGTGGTTCAGAATTTATTTTTCGACATAGTCAACACTATTATCACTGCATTTTAGTCAGCGATAGATGATGGCGGTGAATGAGCGTCAATGCAGGGGTTCCTTCGCTAGAGCCTCACATCGTCTATATCTGCAACAGAGAAATAAAACTATGTAGATATGAATGCGTAGGATTCATAACAATCCATATATATATATATATATATATATATATATATATATATATATATTTGGTTTCGATCTCATTCAAAGTCTTTAAGACCTAGAATTAAACCAGTGAGAAAATACTGCCGAAGTAATGACTTGGTATAACATATAGAAAACAAAAATAAAATAAAGGTACGTTTATATATATATATATATATATATATATATATATATATATATATATATATATATATATATATATATAAGAATGTGTGTGTATGTGAGGAAAACTGTCGACCTATATACTCAACGAATTTTTTATTTACAAACTTAACATTTTGTATATAAGGTATTCAGACATATGGAACAATTTTAATCGGTTTTACTCCGGACGAAACGGGCTGCTAAGTAGTGAAAATTAAAATATTGGGACTTGGGGGTCATCAGATTTTTATCTGGTATTCAACTGTTTAAAAATTGCGCATGTACGAATCGTTCACATGACAGCTTTTTATGTTCACAATAAGTAGGTTCGAACACACTTCTTAAATACCGTGGCAAATTGGCCTAATGGTTATCGTACTTGGATCCTTTTCTTTAGGTTTAAGTTTCAATCTCAGTGAAAGTCGTCAGCATGTCGTCTGAAACGGCTTGGGCATGCCCTCTGCCGCCCTCTGGGTGAGCTAATAGGGGCGTCTGTTTCTGAAGAACCCCTATCCAGTGGGATTGGCAGATAAATAGATATTTCCACACCATCTAAGTAGATGTTCAATCGTCCCTTGGTTCTCGTGCCTACATACCCCGCCAATAGAACCATGACTGATAATCCATCACCGTGGCTTCGGCAGCTGATTGTCGAGCATGATCAGCTCTTATGACTAATATTGTGGACTCGCTTGGTGAAGCTGGCTAAATCCATTCTGAGTGAAAGGTGCTGCAAATACCAGTACAAATACCATAAACATAAATATCAACTAGAAATTTACAAATTTAAAAATTGTTTTCAACACGTACACACTCATACATATACACACATATTTAATCTTTTCTGCGGGCGATACGTAAACTACAACTGATAATTACTCAGGAAGTTATGATTTTTGAAACGAGAGCAAGTTACGGGCGTAGATTAAATAATAAGGTCCGTTCGAAATTGCGCGTAGATTCCATTTATGTGAGAAGAGTGTGTAGAACTGAGAGGAATATATTTTAACAAAAAGGTCAAGATGTGTAGCGATTGGTAAGTTATGCAGAACAAGTTCGCGAGTCTACTTCCTCTTACTATTTATGTTAGAGTAGAACTTTGTGAAAAGTGTTGTCGTGGTAGAGAGATTAACGGCATAAGTTTGCCTGGTATCGTATACTAAGAGCTAGCTGTGACTGTTACTATGGCCGAAGTTGCGGTTCTAAAGAACACGGATATACGGGGACAGAGTGGGGAGGGCGTGCAGGATTAAGCTCGGAAGCAAAAGAGAAGAAGAAAAGGATCAAGATTTGTAGCGATTGGCAAGTTATGCAGGACGAGTTCGTGAGTCTTCTCTCTCTCTCTCTCTCTCTCTCTCTCTCTCTCTCTCTCTCTCTCTCTCTCTCTTACTACTTTTGTCAGAGTCGAATTTTGTGAAAATTCTTGTTGTGTCATAGATATTTACGGCATAAGTTTGCCTGGTGTCGTATAATAAGAGCTAGCTGGTACTGGTGCTGAGTATTGAGATCTGGCCGAAGTTGCGGTCTTAAAGAACACGAAAATATTCCCCACGCACATACACACACAGGCACACACACACATACACATACAAATATATATATGTGTGTGTGTGTGTGTGTGTGTGTGTGTGTGTGTGTGTGTGTGTGTGTGTGTGTGTGTGTGTGTATGAAGCATACTTATAGTGAAATAACAAACTGCCACAAGCGCATGAATGCAATTTTCTTATGCAAACAAACGAAACGTCTGGCGTTGGATAATGTTTATTATTTTGCTCTCGTCGACCTTAGCAGCAGCCAAATGTCCGAGGGGTTAGATATGCCGACGGTTGTGTACACGATCGCGTAATGATCTCAGCTTGAGGCAGTTACTGGTCTAGTCACACTAAGAGAGTCGTGATATTGCGAAACAGGCTATCTATTTATGACTATTATATATAATCATCCACATACAGTACTGTTTCGCTGTTTCACAGCTCATCGGTGTGGCTAGACAAGCAACTACCTCGAGCCAGGATTGAAACCCGATCCAAACGACAGCCGTAGCTTCTAACAATTGCGCTATACGGCTGCTGCTATGCGGGCAGTGAATTAACAATGTTTTGACATTATCCAAATACCTAAGCTCAATTTGTTTACACAAAGAGCATCGCTTCATACGCTAATGGTAATTTGTATATCACTTTTCAAATTCTCAACAGGGAGCGTTATATATATATATATATATATATATATATATATATATATATATATATATATATATATATATGCATTATGTATGTATATATATATATGTATATATATTAGGAAGCATTATATATGTGTATGTATATATGTGTGTCTGTGTGTGTGCATATATGTGCATGTGTGTGTATCTGCGCGAGTGTGCGTGCGTGTGCGAGAGAGTATTAAGGCAGTAAATTTATATCCAAGCATGTATGATAAAATACGAAGGAATTATTTTCTTTCGTTTTTTTTTTTTTAATTTTTTTTTTGATTTTCTCGACATTGCGAGCAATTTTTTTAATTAGTGTATTGTTGCACCGACTAACTTTGACTTTGCAATTTCTAAAACGTTTTCGATCATGTTATGGTGATCACGAGTAGTATTTTGAAAGACGCATCGTTTGTTTAGCGTTATATTTTTTTCGCGTTGTCTGGCAGGAGAAAATGATACTGTAGAGGTGTGGTGGAGTCTATTGTTTATTTATCATTGCAATTATATATTACTTTTCGTTGTCTTTTTCTCTCCTCAGACAACTTGAAAAAGAATATATAAAATTGAAAGAACAAAGCCTTTCAAGGATATGCGTTAATGTACATCTGATGACAATCATTTGAGTGCATATCCTTGAGGAATACATGGAAGACAAGATTAGTAGGAAGCACAATATACAATTTACCGGTTGTGATCAAAAGATTCGCTCGTCATGTTGAGAAAATCAACAGAAAAGTAAATAAAATAAGAGAAAATTCCGTCGTATTTTATCGGACTTGCTTGGATTGGCCGAGTTGGTTTGTTCCTAGCTAATGGAGTCGGAGATGGCTTCGTGGCCGAGTTCAAATCGCTTGACCGGTTGTAATCTTAACTCCCTGCACTGATGATTCCCGAAAGGATGAAATATTAATGTCTACAGGAATTAAACACACACATACAAGCCGTTTTTGCAACGTGATAAGGTCATAAGCACCCGTGGCCGTGGCGACATACGCGTTTGCCAGTACCTTCTTTTCTACTTTCGCGGCCCTTTTTTTTCTTTTTTTTTTTTTTTGATCGCACGTAACTTGCTGCTATTTCGATAGAAAGAAAAGTTTTTTATTCATTTATTTTTAAGGGGCGGAGTGACCAGCGCACGCACACCAAATAATGCAAAATCACACGTAAGATGAGAACAGAAGTCCGGTGAATCCAAATAATACGAATAACTAAACCTCATATCCAAAGTTCAGAAACGTCATAATAGTTTCATATGTAATGTTGTGGGAATTATTTTTTTTTTAATTTTCAAAAAAAAAACTATACATTTTTGGAAAGGTTATTGCTTAAGGAATCAGAAAAGCAATGCTAGCATTTGCTCAGATGTGCATATGGCGGCCATATTGGAATTTACAAAATAGTAGCCGTAAAATGTACGTTTCGTAATATATCGCTGGACCACTGATTCTCTGATTCCTTAGACAATAACCTTTCCAAAAATATATAGTTTTTTATATCTTCAAAAACTTTCAACAAAAGTTAAAATTAAAACATAAGGGAACTGACTATAATTACTCCTCTCTTTCAGATTTCAGATCACCCTAACCCTAACTCTTGGATAAGTATTCGTCAATAGTTTTCTCTCAGCCCTTAATACAGTATATATATATATATATGTATATATATGTGTGTGTGTGTGTGTGTGTGTGTGTGTGTGTGTGTGTGTGTGTGTGTGTGTGTGTGTTTGTGTTTGTGCGTGTGTGGGTAATGTTTCCGTGTTCTTTAGAACCGCAACTTCGGCCACAGTAACAGTCACAGCTAGCTGTTAGTATACGATACCAGGCAAACTTATGCCGTAAATCTCTCTACCACGACAACAATTTTCACAAAGTTCGACTCTGACAAAAATAGTAAGAGGGAGTAGACTCGCGAACTTGTTCTGCATAACTTACCAATCGCTACACATCTTGATCTTTTTGTTAAAACATATTCCTCCCAGTTCTACACACTGTCTTCTCACATAAATGGAATCTGCGCGCAATTTCGAACGGACCCTATTATTTAATCCACGCCAGTAGCTTGTTCTCGTTCTGTCAGCCGTAAATTCCTGAGTAATTATCAGTTGTATTTTCTGTGTCGCCTGCAGAAAAGATTGAACCTTCAACCTCCTAAAGAGTGTAACTTACAACTGAATTATATCAAGTACTTTATCCATTACGCCGCGTGTTTTGTGGAGAGAATAAGTACACCTGAAGAAGGTCTAAGCTTACATCGACCAAAATATGTAAATAGCACTCACTATTTGAATAGTAGTTAGAAGCATCCAAACAATATGGACCATTTATATTTTGGAGAAATGGATTTAGGTCACAAGCTATATTCTATAACTAAACATTCTTGTTTTCTTTTTTACGTATGAAACTATTCCAGCCATTCGTGCGGGAAAACAATATAAACGTTTGTCAGTATGTGTTTACATAATATATGGTAACTGTTATAATCACATATTTAAATCGGAAACAAAAAACTGACGCGCGGCGTGGCGGCCTGTCTGCCATTATTTTAAATATTATTGGCAAAAAAAAAATCCGACTAATGTGTTCTAAATTTAATACTTATATTCGCTGTCGATAATTGAATAGCGCTGGTGAACGCACAGCTCGTTTTCAAACCGAAAGTCCAAGTCATTAACCGTGCCTAACAACGCTAAGCGATCAGTCCGCTCATAAAAAAATGTCTCGACTTTGTTATCGGCGTTATTCATTTCGAAGACGACATTCAACGAATCAAGAAAAAAAAAAACGAAAGACGCGAATGCTTTGTCATTTGTTTCTCAGGAGAAGATGTCAATAGTGAAGCTATTCAAAATCACATTAGTCGATTTTATTTGAATGTTCCCAAGATAAAACTTTACTGACAAAGATAGAAATGGTTGCTTTTATAATTGAGCTGGCTTTCGAATTCGTTGCCTCTTGTGCGCATGTCCACAAATTACTACGGGCTGTAAATCAATATATATATATATATATATATATATATATATATATATATATATATATATATATACTAGCAGTTCAGCCTGACTTTGCTCGGGCCCTATGTACTGTTCATAACTTTATGAGCATATGTTTATGTATGTATATATATATATATATATATATGTGTGTGTGTGTGTGTGTTAAAAAGTTTTATTCATATCCAAGTAACCTACATCTAAAATTTTAAGTGCTTAAACCCAAAATTGGCGAAGGAGTTTGGTAGAGTCTGCAAAGGTCAACTCTTTCAACTTTGACCTCTTGGCAGCTAAATTTTTGCCTAAAATCTGATTAAATAGCCTTTATGTAAAATTTGCAATGTTTAAATCCCAAATTGGTTGAATAGTTTGCTAGAAACTGAAATGGTCAAATCTGTTTAACTTTGGCCCCCTAGCAGCCACATTTGCGGCCAAAAGCCAACTCAAAAGCTTTTTCTATGTCTGAATACATTTTATGTAAAATTTCAAATGTTTAGACCAAAAATTGGCTGCTGAGTAATTTGGTAGAGACCGCAGAGATCAAATTTTTGAAAATTTTAACCCCAATTATGACCCCCTTAACATTTATTGTTTTGGAAACAAATCAAATTATAAAGTTTGCACGTCCAAGTAACTTACATATAAAATTTGAAGTGTTCAGACCCAAAATTGACGGATGAGTTTGTTAGAGTTTCCAAAGATTAAATCGTTGAACTTTGACCCATTGACAGCTTAATTTCTGACCGAAAACCGATTAAAAAGATTTTCCCAAATCTCAGTACCCCTTGTATCAAATCTCAAGTCTGTAAACTAAAAACTGACAGAGTTATTTGGCAGGAAAATGTACACACACAGATACACACACACACACACAATATCGGTCTCCATTGAACTGCTGGAATTGTGAACAGTCAATGGCAAGCACTGACGGTCATTGGCGTTTAATCGTATTTTGAGGCAGTTACTTGCGTTTGCTGGCAAGCACTGGTTTCCTCTACAAATATTGTCGGTCACTGTCGCACATGATCAGTGTCAGCCTCCATTGAACTGCTCGAAAATCAAATTGCCTGTCTTTTATTGTAGTGTACTGTCATCTATTGACGGATACCGCCATTCATTGACGGGCACTTTTATCCACTAGCGATTACGACGGTGGTTGAAGGTAATTAGAGCTTTTTCAGGTGGTTATTGTCACTTTTGGACAGAAGAGGGCACTGGCGGGAAAATCGCCTGTCTTCAATTGCTGAGTACCGACATCTATGGTGGGCATTCCTCTTCTAAGGTGGTTACTGTTACTTAACTTCAGGGGCGAGCACTGGCGGGCACAGGCTAGGACTGTCGGGCATTGCTGTTTTTATGCAGTTAATTGCGAGTGTTGGTGTTTACCCGCGATGAGTGGTTGGCACTGGCTACCTAAATAACTGTTGATTAGCGACCATAACCAATGTCATAATTTGTTCCAATCCTGAGGAAAGCATAAATGACCCTATTCTGTGTTCTTCTCAATCCTGATTTACAACGTTGATGTATATTTTTGCACTCATGCAGAATTCACTTTCGTAAATAATTGAATTCATTCAAAAACATATCGCTAAAACCAAAACAAACAACATCTAAGTAAATCGCGGTATATCCATGTATATATATATATATATATATATATATATATATATATATATATATATATATATTTATATATATATATATTTATATATATATATATATATATTTATATATATATAAGCGTGTGTGTACTTTTAATATTTTACCGCTTTGTTCTTTACTGGAAGCTGACACTCATTATGTTTGTGCCCTTTTTTTTAATTCTATGCGCTGTATGTGTTCTCCGCTTATCTCGGCATTTGTTTCCAGTCGTCCTGTACATACTTCACTTGCAACTGGTATTTAACAATGTCAACTCAGGAGAGGTGTGGTTCGTGATTGCGCAACTCCTGCCACAAAAATTTCACGCATAGGCACCCCTTCATTTGTATCTATAGTCTGTCAAAGAGTGAAGGAGCCTATGAATTCTAAGTTAATATTTTTCTGAAATGAAGCACCCATTGAATTTTTAACGAGATTTATACGGGATGTTTGATATTGAAGTACGATGAGATATAATTTAATTTGCTTTATATAAGTTTTTTATATATTGCTACACATGCATGATAATGTTTCGATCAACAAGTAAACAGTAACTATAGGCATCTTCAGGAGATGCTGCTTATTGTCTTTGCATAAGCAGTATCGGTGGAAGATGTATCTAGGTCTCTAGTTACTTCTGACTCTCTGATCGAAAGATGTTCATAAATGTGTAGCGATATAGAAATGCTTATGCAAACCAAATAATTAAATAAATAAAAAACAAATATATATGTATAATTATTTAATTTGTTAATTTCTTTATGTCCTCTGATGAGAAGAATATTAAGAATAGCATTCTTTGAAACTGCGGAATAAGAATTTTGTAAATTGTTTTTTGGAGTATTCAGTCGAAGAATAAATTTTGATTGTAAAGTTCAACTTACAGTTTTAATTTTCTTTCTCTCATATATATATATATATATATATATATATATATATATATATGTATATATAGTAAGTTATAAAATATATATGGCGGTTAAGCTACACTGAATATTCCACGTTTTATCCACTCTAGGACTCTTCAGGCTTATGAGCATAAGCCTGAAGAGTCCTAGAGTGGATAAAACGTGGAATATTCAGTGTAGCTTAATCGCCATATATATTTTATAACTTACTAACTAGCTCTACCTACATATTGAGCACTTTTGAAGTAAATACTTAAAGTTTACGCATAAATTTATACTTTCGTATAGTAATTTTATGTGAGTAAATGAAGTAGTTATATATATATATATATATATATATATATATATGTTTATAATCAGAAAACTCAAATGATCTTGTAACGATGTATGTAACCCACTTTCCGGTTTACGACATCCGGTTCATGCGCGCATGACCTGCGCACTGAAATATTAACGTTATTATTTCGAAATTATTATTTAACATGGGAAGAGTAGGGTTTAAAATAACTTAAACGTAATACAGAAATGAACGATGTAAAAAAAGAAGACAGTATTAACAATTGTTTTATTTGGATAATTTAAACGCGAAAAAAAAACAAGAGAACAATTAGGACGCTGTAATATTAACGTTATTATTTCGAAATTATTATTTAACATGGGAAGAGTGGGGTTTAAAATTACTTAAATGTAATACAGAAATGAACGATTTAAAAAAGCACATATATCTTAATTTGAAGTTAACTATAATAAGTATTATGGTATCTGTTCAATGCACATTTACCTATAAGTATGGCAAACCACTTATAATTCAGTAACTGTATTTTTTTTTCAAAAATAAACAATTATAATAAACAGAACGACTCATAGAAATCTATCTATATTCTGTTTTCATTTTAATATACTTTCATAGAAATGTTTCTGCTATGTAAAAAAACTATTTTCTTTATGTCACAAGTGTCACGCTCATACATGAATTCCATAGCTAATATAATATACTGACGCAAAGGGTCAGGGGTAGTCTAGTATATATATATATATATATATATATATATATATATATATATATATATATATATATATGTATATATATATATATATATATATATATATAATTTAATGGAGATTTGAACAATAGTCTAACGAGAAGAGTGTATTTTTATGTAATAGTAAAATTACTAATTTAATTAAAATACAGGAAAAGAAAAAGTGCTCGTTGTAATTTAGATATATAATAAGCTCGATAGGTAAATATCCTAGAGCTAATTTAATATTTAGTAATGTGATTGATAATTTAAAATTCAAATTAGAATTAAATTAAAAATCCGTTTCACAAGAAGGAACAACAACAAAATCAATAATGTGTACGATCGTTTCGGAAAACAATGTTTTTATTGCAGTAGACATTAAGCCACGGACAATAATTTATATATATATATATATATATATATATATATATATATATATATATATATATATATATATATATAAATATATATATAATTATTTACCATAATAATTATTAAATACCTGGAGACATGAGTGTTTAATCCTTTTGGGAATCATCAGTGCAGGGTGTTACGATTTAAAAAATTATGCTAATTTTTCTATTTCATTGTCAATTTCTTATTCAATTATATATCACGCTTTATACAAATCCGTTTGTTTATAAAGCTCGATGGATGTTAATTATAACTACAGCGCATATGCAAATAGATGGCAAAATGTCTATATTCCAAATTCCAAGATGTTGTTCATCTTACTGTTTATTTCTTTAAACATTTTAAGATGCTCAATCCTTGACATCACCTGTTTCGTAGCGCAGAAACAATCATATAATGATTATGTCAATTGTTCAATATTTTCAGTCTTGGCTAATAAGTTATTTACTTAAAAAAATAAGAAAAAGAATTTGAGTATAATCCTCAAACATCCGAAGATATATATACATATATATGTATATATATATATATATATATATATAGTAGTAGTAGTAGTAATGTATGTGATTAAATGAAGTAGTTATATATATATATATAATAGTAATTTATGTGATTAAATGAAGTAGTTATATATATATATAATAGTAATTTATGTGATTAAATGAAGTAGTTATATATATATAATAGTAATTTATGTGATTAAATGAAGTAGTTGTATATATATAGTAGTAGTAGTAGTAGTAATTTATGTGATTAAATGAAGTAGTTATATATATATATAGTATTAATTTATGTGATTAAATGAAGTAGTTATATATATATAACTACTTAATTTATTCACATAAAATTAATGTACGAAAGTATAGATATATGCGTAAACTTTAAGTATTTACTTCAAAAGTACTCAATACGTAGGTAGAGCTAGTTAGTAAGTTAGTAAGCCATATACATTTTATAACTTACTATATATATATGTATGTATATAGTAGTAATTTATGTGATTAAATGAAGTAGTTATATATATATATATATATATATATATATATATATATATATGTGTATATATATAGGAAATTTATTACTGTGAGTCCAGAATGAGTTTACAAATTGTTTCAACTAGAGGAAAATCCTCAAAGTTAAATTTCCTATATACTGCTCTGACTACACATTGAGCACTTTAGTCCGGTTTTTTGTTTTTCACCACTGGTAAATAAATATATATATATATATATATATATATATATATATATATATATATTACTAATTGTAGTTGCTAGCATTTATGTTTCGGTACGTGCTGAGTGTTTTTAACGCATAATACGTGTTTATGTCGGTAACCGTAATGGTTAACAATTTCTTTATAAAACTCTGTTGTTCGTGTTCCTTGTTTAATCTGTATTCATTATTCATACAATTGTGCCTTCTCTTCGTGAAATGGCTTTAAATAAAACAATCTGGCCTCATCCTGAATAGACTTACTTGTAGCCAAGGAAACTGAACAGAATTGAAGCTGACATCTGCACACGAAAAAACCTTATAGTTAATGGGAATTCGACGCTTTTCATCTGTTTTTATCAAATGACATTAAGTCGACCAGTCTCGCCAGACGAACACACAAAAGGGAAAGTGATTGCTGTAATAATCAATTTTTTAAATATGTCTAGCAACAGTCAAGAGTTCCCATCTGACTTAGGCGGTGGGCTTCTCTTTATTCAATCTAATATATAAACGGCTATATGTCTGTCTGACTTTCGGTCCGTCTTATGATCTGTTTGTCTGTCTGTCTGTCTGTTTGTCTCCATATTTTCCAACTCGAAACTAAAAGTCGCAGAGCGGTGTTAGGGGCATCAAATGATTTGGATTTTTTACGGACCGTTCTTTTATGGGTCTTTAGCCGATTAAGATTGATGTTAAGGATTCCAAAATTAATCCAAATAAAAAAAATTAATTTTTAATTTTGAATTGGTACTGTGGTAACATCACCAGCTTTGAATGCTACAGTTTCAGTTTCCATTCTAGTTGATGGCACTTAAATATTTTTTTTAATAAAATATGCATCAAGTGAGCTTGAAACCAAATCACAACGTAATATTAGGAACATAAAGAAATATTTTACTTGTTTGAAATTCATCACAAATATATTTCAGAGGTATACTCCATCTTCAGTGTGTTGCTTTGTTTCTTTTTTTCCTTTTCTTCTTCCTTGCCATGTTGTAAATTTGGAAAAAGAAGTCTGTTTGTATACAGCCGCGCGTTGTATCTGGCGGTTGTATTTAGAAATGTTTGAACTGTGCGTAGGCAACGCGAGAATAATGTCAAGGATGAGAGTTCAATAGAAACGTTGTTTTAATAAAATAAAAATACACATCAAGTGCGCTTGAAAGCAAATCACAACGTAATATTAGGAAAATAAACAAATATTTTACTTGTCTAAAATTTATCACAAATATATTTCAGAGGTATACTCCATCTTCAGTGTGTTGTTTTGTTTCTTTTTTCCTTTTCTTCTTCCTTGCTATATCGGAAAAGGAATAACTCTGTCGTGTTCAATCAAACATTTCTAAATAATTATTAATGAATATTAATTCTTTAATATTTATAATATACTTTAGTTTTACCATCTTGGATCATTTTGGTAAATTTAATTGTAATTTTTTTTATTTTATATATATACATATATAAAGCTGAACGTCTCTCGGCGTGTCTGGCCATGAATAGGCTCCTATATGGTTGACTATTGTAGAAAACTGATCACATATAATGATAGAAGATTATCGAGACAGAGGAATGGGTATGTTTGATCTGGCATAATGATGATTCATTAAAATTGTGGGGTTTGCGTACGCGCCTGGTACACAAAGTATGAAAATAAAAAATTTAAAAATTTAAAAAAAAATGTTTACAAGTGTTTTTGATATAGATGTACATAATAATACTTTGATAAGTAAGTTTTAACTTAAATAGGGATGGTATAATAAAATTGTGGGGTCTGCGTTTGCGCCTGGCTTCCATAGAATTGAAATATGCACAAACTTTAATAAAGACTTTTCATATCTATCTGCGTAAGTATACTTTGATAATTATGTTTCAGTTTGAAGAAATATGGTATAATAAAATTATGGGGTGGTCGTTCGCGCCTGACCTCCATAGAATGGAAATATGTCCCAAATGTTAACAAGGTTTTTAATATAGATCCATAGAATATTGTGATAAGTGTTTCAGTGTGAACAGGTATGGTATAATAAATTATGGGGTTTATCTATTTTATTTTTACTTTCATCATATTTTACTTTGGTTTTGATACCCCCGAATTCGAAGCTATCTCTTTACAACCCTTCCTTTTCATAACCTATCATATTTCATAAATCAGAGTCCATTTTCTGTAGGCTGGTTTTGAACCCAGTCAACGATGGGTACTTTTGCTAGCACATATGTAAAAAGGATAAATCGATAACCTATGCTAAGGTAAACTGTTTTATTTCCAATTTTGACCATTGGTCGCAATTTTCACCGGCTAAAAACCAAATCGAAAGTGTGTTACGGATGCAAACATACTATACCCTTAATTTCAGTCCTGTAGACTAAATATTTATTGGTAAAATAATAAGACTGGTGAGTTTGTGTTTTCATAAATCTTGTTATTAAATAAGTTCGCACATTCAAATCAACAGTCCAAAAATATGTAATCTCCTTAACTAATTTGATAATCATTATGAATTTCAAAATATATATTCTACAGAACGTAATGCCTTCCAAGTGGAATGCCAATAATTTTTATTTTATTTTTATCATCCGAGACTCTAAGAATGCAATCCTTCTCACAGACGTGCATCAATGAATTATTGTTGTACTCTGCAATCCCGATGGGATGCATTCTCTACTCGTCTGGTCACACAGCATTATGAAAAAGCATTTGGCGGCCTTATCAACATTCACTGGCGCCTGTTCAACATTTACGAAGCCGACGAAATTGCTGTCGATTTCAAAGTAGCAACGCAGATTTGAGTGAAAAAGCGCGCACCAAACTTTTGTTACCGAGGCGTCAAAATAGGCTGGCAAATGTGCATTGAGACGGGTGGGGACTAAGTAGAAAAATGAATTCTGCAGAACAAATGGTCAATCAGTGCCATTGTCTTTCCTACGTCAAGGCCTGTGAAAGAGACTGAGAATCTAATTTTGGTCCTGTCTTTGCCACGGTACCGGAGATACAGGGAGCAAATGGTTTACTGGTGAAAAGTCTTTGATAGTCTTAAATGGCAGGTACGGCAGCAGGGTTGTCGGCAAGAGACTTGGTTTTCGGTCAACGGAAAACGAACCAACTCGATTTCGCATTTTGGCGTTCCCTTTTAATTGACCCGATTTTTGACAAATCAGCTTTCCGGATAATTAGCCAACTAGGACTGTCGACCAATGGTTTACCGCCACGACCACGAAGGAAGGAAACAGGAAACGTTCCTTTCTCATACTCCTATATGATTGGTCATTCTAGAGCAGCCGATAGCTAGTGTCGTAATCAATAATCTAAGCTTTAATTTGTGTAACTGCTCCTAGGGTCTTATGTCACATTTTGCACTCTATGTCCTGATCATGTACACTCAGCACACCTGTCAATATTCGAGATTTTTGTTTTGCTTTCATTTCATTAAAATTTAAAATGATTTTGTTTTGTTTCTGACAAATCCGCGCACCTTCTTAAAAGTGTTTTAGTTTTGGCGAAGGATTGACAGGTCAAACTAGCCTTTTTTTTCCAACGTATCTGCATTTGGTAACTTTTATCTTTTTTTTATTAGATAGGCATCAGCACTTATCAAGGCCCACAGGCCACTCGAGGATAAGGGTTAAAGAGTGTGCAGTAGTAAAATTGAACAACACAGTAATCGTTAGTAATGGAAATCTGTTCCGTCTGCCTGCTTCCCACCGGACTACAACTTCAAGTCCAATGTTAACAAATTCCTAATGAACCGCCCCCTTAAGTAAACACTTCATCAAAATCTCCACACTAACGTAATGTACTTGCAATAACCCTTATCCCTGAGTGGCTTCCGGGCCTTGATAAGTGGTGATCACTGTGTAAAAAAAAAAGAAATTTGTAAACTTAAGTGGAACGGATCATCAAGAACTTGTTCACGATGGACTTGAAGACAAACATATTGTAGTCAGCTGGAAAGCAGACAAACGGAAGGCGTGCAGTTCTAAGAAAGAAGCTTTGTTCATGGAATCTACGTTTAGGTTTAGACACAGATAAAGAGTAGGGGGAAATAATTGATAGTGTTTTATTTATATCAAATGATACAGTCATAATTAATTATTTTTTAATTTGCATAATTAAGAAAAGATCCGATTATTTTCTCCAGCAACTCATGACACCGAAAATGGTAGTGTCGTACTTACCCAAAGTAAATGTTTGCAAGTCAAATAAATAGATTGATAGATAGACAGATGTCAGCGTTCATAGCCGTGTGATTAACTCAACCGTAAACTTATCCCTAAAGCATTGTTCCAGCTCTCCAGGCCTCTCACCTACCGACTATCACTTTTTCAAATATCTCGATGATTTTTTTCGTGAGAAATCTTTAAAAAAAAAACTTGACGATATCAAAAACGACTTCAGCGATTTCATCGCCATTGGAATGCAAGAGTTTTACATGAATAAATACACTTGTTTTGTGTTGGCAAAAGTGTGTTAATTGTGTGGCTATTTCGATCTATAACTCTTAAGTTGAACCGAGATATTTTTTTTAATTAAATAGTAAAAAATTGCAAGAACTTTCTCGTCAACCTGATAATCGCATGCATTTTCACATATGTATATCTATCTATCTGTCTGTCTGTCTATCCATCTATAAAAGTGAAAGTGTCTTTCTGTCTGTGTACATTTCCCTACGCAATAACTCTGTAATTTTCAGTCTAAAGACTCGAAATTTGACATACAGGGTATAGAGATTTCGAAAATCTTTGTAATCCGTTTCCGGCCAGAAATTTGGCTGTTAAGGGGTCAAAGTTCAACGATTTGACCTTTGAGAACTCAACTAAACTCCTCCGCCAAGTTTGGGTATAAAGACTAAATTTTAGATATAGGTTCCGTGGACATGGATCTAACTTAATAACTTGATTTGAGCCCAAAACAATACATTTTAAGGGGTCATAATAGGGGTCAACTTTTAAAAAAAGTTAACCTCTGCGGTCTCTACCAAATTACTCAGACAATTTCTGGTTTAAACATTTGAAATTTTACATAAAGTGTATTCAGAGATAGGGGAAGCTTTTTAATCGGTTTGGGTTGAAAATTTGAGCTACCAATATATAAATGTATATTTGTATGTTTGCATGTTTAATTAAAGATTTCGACAGAGGTGACGGATTTTCACAAGATCAGTATCGTTCTGAAGCTCGGTCCTTCAGACGAGAAATACCGAAAAATTTGCTTAAAAAATGAATTTCTTCACCCTCAACTGGGCACTTTTCTAGAGGGAGAGGTCGCTTTTTCCACTCATATTTTCGAGAGTTATCCCCTCTTTTCGATTGTTAATTAAAACCTACGTCACTTCCTGTTTGGCGGTGGTCGTAACAGCAAAGACAAATTGGCTAAAAGCATTAATATCTTCACCTTCAACTGGGTACGTTTCTACCAGGGGAGGTCGCTTTTTTCACCGATATTTTCGAAAGTCATCCTCTCCTTTCGATTGTCTAGCTTAATTAAAACTTACGTCACTTCCGGTTTGGCATTAGTCGTAACTGCAAAGACGTCAGTTTCTTCCCCCAGTTCTTTTCCTCCTTCGCGGTACGGGTTCGAGCCTGCCTTCCTACTACCACTTTAATTTTTTGCTCAACGCACACCTCCAAATACCCGGGTAACGCCGGGTATACATGTTAGTATATCCATAAAAGTTAAAATGTATGTGTGTGTGTGTGTGTTTGTGTGTGTGTGTGTGTGTGTGTGTGTGTGTGTGTCTATATTTCCCTACCAAATAACTCTGAAAATTTTCGGTCTACAGACTCGAGATTTGACATACGTGGTATTGAGATTTGGATTGATCTTCTTAATCAGTTTTCAGCCAGAAATGTTGCTGTCAAGGGGTCAAAGTTCAACTAAATGACATTTGTAAACTCTACCAGACTCCTCCGCCAATTTTGGGCCTAAACACTTGAAATTGTGGATGTAGGTTACTTGGGCATGGATCTAACTTTATAATTTGATTTGATTCCAAAAACATTAATGGTAAGGGGTCATAATTGGGGTCAAATTTAAAACAAAAATGCTCTCTGCGGTTACTCATCCAATTTTTGGTCTAAACATTTGAAAATTTCCATAAAGTGTATTCAGACATAGGACAAGCTTTTTAATCGGTTTTTGGCCGAAAATTTGGCTGCTAAAGTGGTCAAAGATTTAACTTTTGCGGTGTCTAGCAAACTATTAAGCCAATTTTAGGTCTAGATATTTGGAAATTTTACATATAGGATATTCAGACAAGCAACAAGCTTTTTAACTAGTTTTTGAGCGAAAATTTGACTGCCAAGAGGTCAAACTTTAAAACGTTGACCTTTGCAGACTCTACTAAACTCCTCCCCCTAATTTTGGGTATAACCACTTGAAATTTTAGATGTAGGTTATCTGGACATGAGTCAAACATTTTAATATAACTACATATGTACATAAAGTTATGTGCAGTATATAGGGCCCGGTCAAAGCCGGGTTGAACTGCTAGTAATAAATAAAATAAGGTAAATGTACTGAAAAGGAATGTAGCCCCAAACTCTAACTTTACCAACTGTGACTTGTAATATAGCTGGGTCTATATATTAGATTACATCGCTCCTTGCGGACTACTTTCAACACAGTCTTTTTTTTACACGGTGGTCACCACTTATCAAGGCCCGGAAGCCACTCAGGGATAAGGGTTATTGCAAGTACATTACGTTGGTGTGGAGATTTAATGAAGTGTTTACTTAAGGGGCCGGTTCATTAGGAATTTGTTAACGCTGGACTTGAAGACATCCAGGTTGTAGTCAGGTGGGAAGCAGGCAGACGGAACAGAGTTCCACAGGCGTGCATTTCTAAGAAAGAAGCTTTGTTCATGGAATCTACGTTTTGATTTAGGCACAGATAAAGAGTGGGGAAAAGTTTTCACAGTGGATTCAGCTAGACGGGTGTTTTTCATGAAAGATTGGCGAGGAGGGACCAGAGATTGGAGCTCAGACGAGCGCCTGTCTTTTTTCTATTTTTTTTTGTAAATATGCGGTTACACCCAACAATCATTTCTTTAAAGTATTGTCGACTAATGTAAAAGCAATGCAGACGGACAGAGCATTTTATTTAGATACGTAGGCGCATCTAATAGCAAACGAAACATAATTAAAAGAAAGCATAAAATAGCACTTTATATATTTTCAATTCTTTCAAGATATTTTTCTTGCTGTTTTTCTTTTCTTTGTCATTCATTATGAAATACAATTTCGATTGTTATTTGGCAATATTTTAAGTACACAACAAACTTTTCGTTCGTTTTTTTTCCATCTAATTTTTTTATTTTCATTTCTATCGATGTTTTCATTATGATGGCTCGGTTTTCAAAGATGTGCGCAAATTCCTTTGTCATTGTAACAACAAACGAACGAGACATTATTATTATATTCTTCGATAATGAATAGAGACTGGGGGTGCCGACGACGGCGGGTCGAGATGATGTATAAACAAAAACACAAATCTCAAATCTGATCTCGACACACAAGTGTGTGTACGCACGTTCCAGTGTATATTGTTTTGTTTTTTTTACCATAACACGCGTTAAAATTAATAGGTTTAATCTGATCTTTGAGAATCCGAAGAATGTAGGAAATATTATAAAGAACTACTTAATACCTGTCCCAAAACCGATAGAATTACTTACGTGAACAAAATCAGTTTTATATCTTCTAACTAAAATGAAAATCAAAATAGTCGTTGAATTTTTTCCCGGTCCCCTGCTTTTCTGACTGTACTGACATGTAATAATAAGTACTGTGAACAGATATCTTGCTGCGTAACTGCCTAAATAGTATCGCTGTAGAGTTTGCCCTAAATCATAATCCCCTACGTTTAAGTGGCACTATGCCTTGTTCAGTGTGAATAACAGAAAAAAACAAATATGTGTTGTTCGCCTATTATATAAAGCGTTCAATTAAAGGTCCAAAGATAATTAATTCTCAGGAGAGAATATATGACGTGTAATATCACCAAGAACTCGATTTGTCAAACAGACGTGACAAATGTTATATCAACACCTTGATTTAAAGGGGATGTTCCTATTGTTTACTCTATGTTTGCTCGTGGAATTGCTTGCCATATTAGGACGTATCCTGCCATGACAGAGTTCAAAATAGACTTCGTAGCTTAGTGGGGGATGCCATTTTCTCTCCTCTGCAGCCTCTTTCTCACAGAAAAGATATTGCTGGCCTATCTCTGCTTTATCGTTATTTTAAATGGCAAGTGCTCGTCTGAGCTCCAATCTATGGTCCCACCCTCGCCAAACTTTCACGATAAACACGTTTGAAACCACTGTCAATAATTTTCCCCGCTCTTTATCTGTGCCTAAACCGAAACGTAGATTCCATGAAACAAAACCTCTTTCTTAGAACTGCACGCCTGTGGAACTCTCTTCCGTTTGTCTGTTTTCCAGCTGACTACAATTTGGTTGTCTTCAAGTTCAACGTAAACAAATTCTTGATCAACCGTCCCCTTAAGCAATACAATTTACTAAATTTCTACTACTAACAAATACAAAGAAATTATCCCATTGACTACTGTACACTCAATAATCCTTATCCTCGAGTGGCCTCCGGGCCTAGATATTGGAATTCCCTCCCAGACCCCTGCTTCCTTGACTGTACTGACAATGCAAAAGTTCAAATGTAATGTAAACAGACATCTCGCTGCCAAACTCTCTACATAGTATCCATGCAAATCTAACTTCTTACGACTTAGTTACGTTATACCTTGCTTGGGGGCGAGCAAACAATAATTAAAAAAAAAACGTATAACGACTCGAGATCGGAGATTGTATGAAATCAAATCAAATAACCAAATATATATGAAAACTAACAAAGGCCTTAATAAAAAAATTCAAATCGTAAAATGTATAAATACTAATTACTATCGAAGAACGTATGAAAAAAACTAATAAAGGCGGAAGACTTATATGGTGGAATATACACGATAAAATATACAACTGCTAGCAGACCAGCCGTCATTGCCCGGTCGTAAAGTATGCTTTATTTGCATTTATTAGTATATTGCATTGGAACTAATATATAATAGTGATTTAAAAAGTTTTTAAAAAATGACTTGTGCGCAAGAATCGAAACCAAAATTTTTAGCTTACAATTTAATTTTTCCTTTGACGTTAATGTCTGAGCTCTTAAGACATGTTTGCTGCAAGGCTAAAAATTAAAAGATGAGCCAATAGCTATAACCTTACGCATGCATATTCGAAATGCCATCATTCGACCTTCACCTGGCAAATACATTTATTTATTTTTTTAATTTTCACATTTTTGCACTCATTTTCCTCGACTAAAACCCAAATATAAAGTTTTGTATGGGTTCAACCATCCTATATAATAAGTTTCATGTCTGTAGACACAAAACTCTAGGAGGAGTTTGATAGGCAAAATTTTAACAAACATATATACACATACATAAATATATATAGAAATAGGTTTGTGTTTACTATAACCTTTTTACGCAAATATTACGCAAGTATAAATCATGTAGAATATATGAATGGATATAATTACAGGTGTAGTTAACTAAATATGATCATCCAATAAAAAACACCGAAAAAAGCTAATAGGGAATTAATGAAAATAAATGTTTAAAAGAATATGCAAATTGGCTAGATCTTTTTCAGATGAAAGCTATTCTACGACCCATGTATTAAAAAAAGTTGTATTTTCTTTTTAAATAAACCGAAAAAGGATCAAAGTGTAGTATCTGGTCCGGCAGATACTGCACTTAAGATAATTTGTACCAGTCAATGGAGGGGAAACCCTCTATACTGGGACAATTATTATTTTTGGTAACCAGAGTGCCCCCTTTTTGCCTACTTTTAGGGGAGCTGGTTTTTACCTCACATTAAAAACGGCCTTGTGCCTAATTTGCTCAGTGGGGGGGCAAATAAATACCATCTGGTCCGGCAGATACAGCAACCAAAGACCATTGCTCTTGTGGCAATCAGTTTCTGGTCCATCTAGGGGCAAACCTATATACCAAAAGGCTTTCACTGCCAGCTCTTCCTCCCCTCCTTTCGAGGGAGCTGCTTCCCCCTCTCCACATTAATAAATGGCCTCATGCCTAATTTGGTCTCGTGGGGAAGCAAATAAAGATAATAAACAGAAAAAAGTTTGGCCATTTTTCTTCTTGACCTTCGTGCCAAGACCTTTTTTTTATTTATTAAATTGCAGTATCTCTTCCGGAGATACTGCAATCAAAGTTATATGGGGAGGCAACCCCACATATCAGCCATTGCTCTTGAGTAATGAGTTTTGGTCAATGTAGGGAAAACCGCACATACCAATTGTCACTATCCAGTCCCCCCTCAGGTGAGCTGGTACTCATCCCTTTCAGTCTCCACATTAAAAACGGACTTGTGCCAAATTTGCTCAGTGTGGAAGCAAATAAATAACTAAACAGCAAAAAGGTCTTTGGCCTTCGGACTGGGATCAAAGTGTAGTATCTCTCTGATACTACACTTAATGTAATTTGTCATTGGTCAATAGGGAGGACCCTCTATACTGAGACAATTATTATTTTTGGCTACTCTTTTTGCCCTTTTTTTTTTTTTTGGTGAGATGGTTTTCCCTTACATTAAAAATTATCTTGTCTCATATTTTGCTTTCGTAGGGAAGCAAATAAATTCCAATCTAATAAAGGATTTTAATATAAATATCAATACACAAAAAAAATCCATAGAAGTATAAAGACAAGATACTGACAAACTTGAAAAATATAAGATGGTGAATATCTTTTTTCTTTGCTGCATGTTTTTAAGCAGGTGGTCGTAAAACAGTTCTCTGCGTTTCTACACGATTCTTTGCATTATTGTTGTATACTGCAATCCTCTAATTGTCTGGTCGCAAATGTGAAGAATTATCAAAAAGCATATGGCGGTCTTATACTCGACCTTCTTTGTCCTTTAAAGTAGAGAATTTATAAAAATGGGATGTTATTATTAGATTGAGAATCGCCTCCCCCCGCTTAGCTAGCGTTGATATATATGCGACTGGAGACCACCTATGAACCCCATATCCTCATGAAACTTCCAACGTGCCTAGGGTGAATGCTGCTGGCGTACTATAAACTAGGTCTGACGGCAAGATGACAGAAAGTGATGTTTATTCAATCAAAACTGAGAGGTCATGTCAAGACTGTAAAACAATCACATTTAATTTACAAGTCGAAAGGAAACATTCTCTAGCCGTCTTGTGTAAGCTGTGGAGTATTGAGAAAAAGCAACTAAAATAAATGAACAAAAAGACTAGTATTTTACGCATATGAATACTATTCGTTACTATTTATTAGTAAAAAAAATGTGTATTTGAAAAATTAAAGTACAATGTTAAACGATAAATGTGTCACCCTAAAAAATAACACTACAAATTTATTTTAAAACTTTTTATTGAAGAAAATAAATTCACGTAACTTGATTATCTCGTAGAGCTGACATCTATTCAATGTAGCCGCGTTCAGCGCCAATCACTGTCCCGATATGGTTCCGGAATTTAGAGCATGCCTTTTGCACAAGCCCCTATAGGAGCTCGGCGTATACTCGGCGGATGGCGGCGATCAGGCTGGCTTTGGTGTTTTGAGATATGTTGTTAGTGATCTTCGCAACATATGACGAAACGAAGTAGTTCAGAGGCTTCAGGTCTGGTAAAGGGGCAGTGAGAGAAAAGTTCTGAAGCCAAGCATGGGTCTCTTTTGACTTGTGGGCCGGCGCCGAGTTTGACTGCCACACACATGGTTTGCCAGCGGCCACCTAATTGCACGAGAGAATCACCAGACTCCTTAGTACATCCAGGTACCCTTTGGTATTAACTTTCAAGCAAACTTTGAAGATGTGAGGTGGTATGATGTGTCTCCAACTTTACACCACACCAAAGATCATAACTCGGGCTGAAAATTCGTTAAGCTGTGCCATCAAGCGCTGAACACCCCCCGGAGTTGGATCTTGAGGGTGCTGTCAATGGTTCTGTTGTCATAATTTGGATCGTTAGAGAGCATGAATTGTACAGCGGTGCATTTCCGATCTCGCACGTTGGACATTGTGTCGCTTTCAGACATGATAGAAGGCTCCTATTTCTCCTGGGATTTGTACACAACTAGCGAACTAATAGATAGTCTGCAACAACAAAATAAGAAAACCGGTTTTCATCAAACGGAAATGGAATCATGTCGTCTTTTTGCAACGCGACAATTTTATCATTTCACACTGTATATTAAAATGAGGCAAGTTAAAAGCCAGAAACCTAGAGGGGATAGAGAAAAATTTTATGTAAAATTGAATTAAGCCCATCCAAATTAGTTTTTTAAAAAAAAAACCATTAACATTTTTCTCCAGACAAAAATATTTTTGTAAACCAGTGCTATGTTATGTCTGCGAACAGTATTAAAAGGTTTCTATTAGGACAACATATTTATTTTAAAAAAGAAATACTCTGCCACGCAAAAGTATTGGATACATTACATTTTTCTTCATAACTTAAATTATGGTTCAAGATTTTACCTAAAATTTGGTCACTATATTCCTATTACTATTCTAAATTATATTTGGAGTAGTAATTACAAAATCAAAGTTTAGAAAGTTTATATTTAAGGAAAAATATGAATTAACAAACGCAAAAGTATTGGATACACTTTTTAAAAATTCTTTTTCTGAAATAAATTTAAATGACTCTTGCTTAGCGTGTTGCAATAATACAAACGAGTTATCACTGACCAATCAGAGAGCTTTATATCAAAAGAATTTTATAAAATTCTTCCAGTTGGGGCTCACTCCTTCAAAGTCAACCAGTCCATTTATAAAAATTCCTAAAACTAAAAGTTGTCAATAGACATTCGTCAAAACATCATTGATAAGCACAAAGAAGGAAAAGGGTATCGAATAATATCAAGGGAACTTAATCTACCACTTAGTACAGTTGGAAACGTTATTAGAAAGTTTAAAAACCCTGGTGAAGCTGTTGCAAATCTTCCAAGATGTGGTCGCCCAAGGAAATTAAACAAAAAAGATCAAGGTGAGTAAGCAGAAAGGTACAAAAAAATCCTTTTCTTACTCGTTGTGAAATTAAAACCGACCTCAGAGAAGCTGGGATTAATGTGATCGAGGATACACTCAGTAGAGTTCTAAATCGTGCAGGTTTTGTATCAAGGTCCCCAAGAAAGCTTCCATTATTGAAGCTTAAACATGTCAGATCACGTTTGAATTATATTAAAACATATGGGGAACAACCCCAAGAATTTTGGAGCAAGGTAATCTGGTCAGACTAAACGAAAATCGAAATCTTTGAAAGAAACACAGCAACACATGTATGACGTAAAAATGGCACCGCCTATAACAAAAAGAATACTATTCCTACGGTAAAGTTTGGCGGTGGTTCGATTATAGTATGGTGGACGTATGTACAAAGAGATTTTTTTTAAAAAAACTTCAGAAATCTGCTGATTTGTTGGGACATAATAGCAATTTCGTGTTTCAGCAGAACAATGATCCCAAGCATACTACCAAACTAACCAAAGAATGGCTTAGAAATAACGGAATTGACGTTCTTATTTGGCCCGGTCAGTTTCCAGACCTCAATCCAATTGAAAATTTGTGAAAAATATTGAAGATCAATGTTCACAAGAGGAATCCACAAAATATTCAACAACTAGAACAATTCTGCAAAGAAGAATGGCGCAAAATATCTACATAATAAAAAATATGTGTGCAACTATAGAAAGCGATTGGAAGATATTGAACGCAATAAAGGCTATGAAACCAAATATTAACTCAATGTATCCAATATTTTGCGTTAGTTGATTTATATTTTCCCTTTAATATAAACTTTCTAAACTTTAATTTTGTAATTACTACCCTAAATATTAGTTAGAATAGTAATAGGAATATATTGACCAAATTTTAGGTAAAATCTTGAACCCAAATTAAAGTTATGAAGAAAAATGTAATGTATCCAATACACTGTATATGCGAACAATGAAATTTGATGTCCAATAAATTTAAAAAGAAAGGATTCCTTTCCTAAAACTCCTTACAATCGTGTTTAAAAATTTAAATAATACCACGGAATTGTCATATGTATTTTTTTTATTAATTAAAGACTAGTGTGTTTGCTATCACTGAAATTTTATATACTTGTAAACATTCTTACAAAAAAGTAATCTTTTGTTGTTTTTTTAAGCGATGAAAATAACATTTTATTCGCATCGTTTATTTCTTCTATTTGTAGATACAAATATCGTGATAATCGTTCTACTTAAATATTGAATGTTTGAAAATGGAAAATAAATTATGAACCCAATATCCGTCATATGTTAACAGGAATATCTAAATTAAATTTATAGCCATGCTACTCTTGCTGATATATATATATATATATATATATATATATATATATAACTACTTAATTTACTCACATAAATTTAATATACGAAAGCATAGATTTATGCGTAAACTTTAAGTATTTACTTCAAAAGTGCTCAATACATAGGTAGAGCTAGTTAGTGATTTATAAAAGAAAAAGATCTACCTTAAACCACTAACCTAATTCTAAAACAGATTCTTTGTTCGATAAAATGCATGCCCATCGGCTGATAGGAAGGGGCGCGGTGGATACTAGAAAGCTGATTGGCTAACTAGAAATCCTCAACATATATAAAAACAAGAAGCAACCACAGAATTCGCGCATAAGCCTGACGAATCCTATAGTGGATGAAACGCAGAATATTCAGTGTAGCTTAATCGCCATATATATTTTATAAATCACTATATATATATATATATATAATTATCTTCCTGCTATCTGATTCCTTGACTGTATCGATATGCAGAAGTTTAAATGTAATGTAAACAAATATTTTGTTAATCTTTCCTAAGCATGGTCCCAAATAGTAGACCCTTAAATCCAAGTGGCGATATGCCTTTTTAGGGATAAACGTGAGTAAAAAAAAAAAAAAAACAACTGATGCATGCTGGTCCCCCGTAAGTGCACAGTGAACGAGGCATAAAAAATGTTCAGCCTTTTCACACACACTCTCGATTTAGCCCTAAAAGTGCCCAGGGGACGTCAAATCCTAGTGAAAATGAACAAACGGTGCAGTTTTAGGCTTTAACATATGTAGATTTGAGTTCTGCGCCATGCAAAAAAAAGAAATGACCAAGTCCATCATTTGCCACCACCACCCCCATTTAGCTCCAGAAGTCCTCAAGACCTTTACATATTTAAATTTGAGTTCAGCACCATGAAAAACTACTAAATAGACATGCACAAAAATTGGGGACAAATATGGTAAAAGAGTCCCAAAAATGGAGTGTTTTTATTAGCCTTAAAAGAGCTCGTGGGGCGCACCCAAGAGTTATCGCAATGTTTAGATGAACAAAATCATATAGAAATTAGTTAGTTATAACTTTTCAGAAAGTTTTATAAAAATCCAAGGCATCAATTTTTTTAATAAGCAGAAAAGCGTAAATTTTCGCCATTTTAACCATAAAGGCACCCCAAGAGGGGCAACCGGAGTTTTCCCGGAAAATCTATTCTGTTTCTTTTTTACTCATATCATGTTTAATATTTGTGCAAAATTTCAAAAAATTCCAAGGAGTAGTTATTGAGAAAAGTGCGCCAGACGAAGGGTTGAACAGACGAACAGATGAACGGATGAACGGATGAACGGATCAGGGAGAATTTACAGGTCCACCCTCTTTTTGTCGGAGGACGAAAAAAAAAAAGCAATATTACTTTTTGAGTATTTATTAGTACTTAGAGGTGTATCTTATTGGGATCAGTACTATATTTAAAATACGATGGACACTATTTTAATATAAATGTAAATAAACACTTGTTTCGGTCAAAAAATTATTTTTTGCGCTGTCCAAAAAAATATCAGCTGAATCAAAACATGTTTGTTTATTAAATATATTTCTCATGCCGTAGAATTGCATGGGCTGCTGATAGTGTATATATCTATAAAACTTAGAATGTGTGTGAAGACGCTTCTCAACCTACATACTCAACGAATTTTTTTATTCACACACTTTAAATTTTATATATAGGTTGTTCAAACATGTGGAAAAAATTTTTTTAACTTGCTTTCATCCGAATTTAAAAAAAAAATTTTTTTAAAAAACGGACTGCTAAAGGGTCAAAATTGAAAAATTGATACTTGGGGTTGTCGGATTTTTATTTATTTGTAAAATGTTTTACGAAGTTTGAATACATTCTTTAAAGACTGTGTCAAGCTGCCCTAATAGTTATCGTATTTGACTCGCTGTATTAAGGTTTTGGTTTCGATCTCAGCTCGAGTATTTTTTTTATACATTTTTTTATTTACAAGAAGTGAACTGTTTAGAAAATGACATAACATTTGCATAACAATGTCTCAGTTTCAGTATGAATTAAAATATAATGTTTAAGCGTATTATTATATTTTCTCAGATGTTTATTTTTTTGCTCGAGATTTATTTAGAACTATAGAAAATTATAAACTTACGAGCAGGGAGACCTGCTGTTGTCCGGGATAGAGTGAGAATCAGCAAACGCTCCACCCTGTCATACTTTTATTAACATGGAGATCTGTGAACTCTCCCATTGTTTAATCAAATTGATTGTCTACTCTATCTAGGGAGTCCCGCAGTGTACTAAGAGGACGCCTCATATGCCTCCTCCGGCAGTTATTTAGTTCACTATACATTACAGTCTACATTGCACTGTAGAGAATCAATTGTTGATTTTATCAAATTATCTGTAAATAATGGCTTTGCTTAAAGTTTAATATGCAAACGTCAATATCATGGTTCTATTGTGCTCTAAACAGAGACATTTATTTCGAACGCGCTCTTGATTTATCTGAGAACGAACTGTTTATTTTACGAAATTATTTTTACATAATGATTTGAATTAAAGTAAAACGTACAAAAGTACAGTATTATGTTATAAAAAGAGACATTTATTTCGAACGCGCCCTCGTTTTAACAAAGAACCAACAGTTGATTTAAAATTTTTACATTATAATTTGAAATAAATTAAAAAAAAAAAATACGTTGCAGAACCACTAGAGGGTGACCCCTATTCCGTAGTGGAATGGGGACCAAAATGGATGGTCACGTTCAATGCTGCCAAAACTAAGCTTGTTTCCTTCAATAATTACAAGAAACCTTTACTACCACCTATAACAATGGCCAAGAACACATTACCCGAAAGTACTTCCTTTAAACGCCCTTGGCCAAACCTTTACAGGGAACATGAACTGGAATAGATACATTGAGAGCATTTCCAAAGCTGGTGTGAAGAAGGTGGGCTCTCTCTACTGTGCTAGAAAACTACTTACGCCTGAAAGTATCCTGTACCTCTATTAGGCCACCATTCGCCCATGTATGGAGTACTGCTGTCACATTTGGGCTGGTGCATCTGCTACTTGTCTCTCACTCCTTGACAGGATTCAAAAGAGAGTCGCCAACCTGATAGTCCTGAACTGTCATCTAAGCTTCAGCCTCTGTCCCATTGACCAAATATTGCATCCCTCTGCCTGTTCTACAAGTACTTTATTGGTGAATGCTCTGACGAACTGCAAGCACTTGTACCCCTCGACATGAATACCCCCGACAAACCCGAGAAGCAGCTACATCCCACTACTTCACAGTAGAGATCTCTTGGTGTAAGAAAGTATTCTACTACAATAGTTTCTTCCCCAGAACTGCTAGGCTTTGGAACTCCCTTCCGGGATTAAGCTTTCCCAACTGTACTTACATGCAGAAGTTCAAGTGTAAAGTGAACAGACATCTTGCTACTCATCTCCCTTCATAATACCCCTGCAACTTACGTCCCCGATAGTAGCCCTCTACTTCAAAGTGCACTGTGTCTTGTTCAGAGGTGAAAATTTAACACAAAAGACTAAGAACCGTAAAGCTGAAGGTTTGGATGACATTTCTCCAGAAGTCTGGAAGACAGGTGGCATCAATGACATCTGTGTTGATTCACGCAATGCTGTATGTAATCAAGAGTTTTATCATGCCCCTGCAACTTATGCCCCCGATAGTAGACCCCTACTCCAAAGTGGCATTGTGTCTTGTTTGGGGTGAAAATTGAATTTTAAAAAAATTAAAAAATTAAAGTAAAACGTACAAGAATCAAGTATCATGTTTTAAAAAAGGGCCTTTATTTTGAACGTGTCCCCGTTTTATTAAAGAACCAACTGTTGATTTTATGAAATTAATTTGAATTAATGTAAAACGTACACGAGTCATGGTCTAAAAAGAAACATGTATTTCGAACGCGTCCCTGTTTTATAAAACAATCTACAGTTGATTGTATAGACGGCGCCTTTCTGCTTGTGCGGTAATAAAACAGTTCAAATGGACTAGTGATATTAGGTTGTATAAAAGTGTTAACTTTGATCAAAATCGGACTTCATTCTTTAATCGAATATTTTCGATTATTGATTTTATTTCCTTTCTACTCTATCTATTATTATTGAATACTAGCAGGCCGCCCGGCGTTGCCCGGTCGTAGAATGCGCATAAATATTATATTTTTATTTATAACCATCCTTATATATATATTATATTTTTATTTTATTTGTTGCATCCTTCTGCCTGTGTTACAAGTATTTTAATGGTGGATGCTCTGACGAACTACAAGCCTTTGTATCCTCTCGATGTTTAATAATTGTCAGTTGAATGATGAACAATACTATTGGATGATTGGAAACGATGGGTTGAATGGTCATTGTTTGGTTACTTTAGAGAATGTCTTCAAGACTGCCCTGTTCATGACAGCTGGGGAGTAGTCCAGTGCTATTCTGCACAACATACCTAAAGTTTTTTCAGAAAACTCTGCAACTTGAACTTCTGTTCGCTTGTATGGTGCACACAGGAAGCGAAATTAAATTGTTTGCAATGGTGGTAGTAAGATGAGTTCTTGCTCTGAATGTTTTCCGATCCAAACTATAGGACAGAACATTCTCCATACACATTTATAACCTCCGTGTGAATTTAAAAAAAAAAAAAAAAAGCAGCCGTCTCCGAGACCATATGTTTTTGTTTTTTTAACACAGGAATCACCATTTATCAAGGTCCGGAGGCCACTCGAGGATAATGGTTAATGTGCGGAAAGGAAGTAACATACACAAAGTTTCATAAATATAATAGTAGAAACTAGCGGGACCTGTCGAAATTCCACAGCGGACTCTTTCATATGTAATGTATTGATGTTAGCATTCTGTGGATATTTGGCGTGAATGCAGACGCCCTGATTGGAGCTCATATTTTTTTTTTTAATTATTTATCTAACCTAGCGAGGGACGTTATGGCTAAATATACATTACCTGAAAGTACTTCTTTCAAACTCTTCGACTTAACGTTCACGGAGAACATGAGCTGGAACAGATGTATCGAGAGCATTGCCCAGGCTGCTGTGAAGAAGGTGGGCTCTCTCTACCGTGCTAGAACGTTATTTGCGCCTGAAAATATCCCGTACCCATACGAGGTCACTATTCGCCCATATACAGAGTACTGTTGTCACATTTGGACTGGTGCACATGCTACTAGTCTCTGGCGCCTAAACTGGGTTTAAAAGAGAGTCGCCAACTTGATAGGTCCTGAACTGTCATCTAAGCTTCAACCTCTGTCCCATCGATGAAATGTTGCATCCTTCTGCCTGTGTTACAAGTATGTTAATAGTGGATGCTCTAACGAACTACAAGCCTTTGTATCCTCTCGATGTAAATACCTCCGATCAAATCCGACAAGCAGCAAAGTCCCACCCCTACACAGTAAAGATCCCTAAATGTAAGAAAGCCTTCTACTATAATAGTTTCCTCCACAAAACTGCTAGACTTTGGAATTCGACATGCATAAGTTCAAGTGCAATGATAACAGACATCTTGCTGGTCAACTCCCTATATAGTACCCATGCTGCTCATGTCCCTCATAGTAGTGACACTATACCTTGTTTAGGGGTGAAAATGTAATTTTTAAAAGTACGAATAAATATGCAGATTTTGTATATAGCATTATAGAGTCAATTTTCTTTCGATTCTTTTATATTAGAAAGTTGTGATTTCAAAAATAAAAAAATATCCATATGACTTGGATGCATAAGTTTTCATCGTAATCGAAAGCAAAACTATATATAGGTTTTATTTTTTATTACCGTGTCTTTCTGTTAAGATACATTATTGTTTCGGCTACACGGCCGTTTTTTTTTTTGGCCGTCTGTAGCGTCCTCATACTTTTACAGAAATGTTCGCTAACGGAATAAATAAGTTGAAATAACACCTATAGCGAACATTTTTGTAAAAGTCTGAGGACGCTACAGACGGCCAAAAAAAAACGACCGTGTAGCCGAAACAATAATGTAACTTAACAGAAAGATACGGTAATAAAAAATAAAACGCATATTTGCTCTGTAACAGTATTGAGCACTTTCTTCAGTTTTTATTAATTACCATCTCCACTATATATATATATATATATATATATATATATATATATATATATATATATGTAGTCATCGATATAGAGTCTTGTTTCGTTGTATCACAACTCATCAGTGCTGCTAGACCAGCATCTTTCCCCCCACACACACATATATATATATATGTGTGTGTGTGTGTGTGTGTGTGTGTGTGTGTGTATGCGTGTGTGTGTATGTGTGTGTGTGTGCTTCTTCAACAGTGATCGAAACCAACATATATGCAGAAATATTGGTAAAATCATTTATTAAAAATTAAATGACTTGAGTATCATTAACTAAAATCGAAACTGAAACCAAATTTTTTTATTACAAGAAATGAAAGATCGTACCAATTAAACGATTGTCACTCGGAAGAAAAAAGATGTAAGCGTTACACAAAATGGCACACAATACATAGATAGAGATAGAGATATATAAAATGCCTACGATGTCAAGCGTTGTGGCGTGACTCAAGAAACGTTACTATGGTTCATGTATATTCAAGGAGATCGAATCTAGTTAGAGTAAGTTGAAGCTGCAAGTTGGAATTCAAATTCACTTCCTAGTTGTTGTTACCTGACACGGTCTTCTATTATTGTACCTAACGGAATAAATAAGTTGAAATAACACTTAGCGGTTTATTTGTCAACTCACTTACCAAAGATTTTTATTAATGTACCTTATGGAATATTTATCTATTTGTGTATTGTTTTCCAATATATGATAAATATCTAACAATAGAACACTGAATAGCAGTGGTTTAAAGAGTTAATACAATTGTCATTTCTTGATCGCGGCAGGATCACTCAGCGAGCTACACAAATTCGAACCTCACGCTGGATATAAATATCTCTACACTCATTTTGTGTTAAGTTACATATTTAGTCATGATGGACTCTCCATCGATTTTCGACGTATGAGACTCCGACAATTAACCTGAAGGTCTAGAACTCAGCGTGTCGACATTCACTTAGACGTATGTGGCACTTTAGTCCTGCCAGAGACTTGCAATGGCGACCGCAGTGGTGACAGACATATAACTGCGAGAATTTAGCTCCACACTGCTCAGTATTATTTTTTGACTTGACACTCGCTTCTTTTAGTTTTTCGATGCAAAACGCCGAGAACTCCTTGATGTTTCTGTCACACATGTCTATCCACTTCCTTCTGTCTTTTGCAGTTAGCTCAATGTTGTTATATTCAATATTTAGAACCTGCAAATTAGACTTTATTTTGTCTTTGTAATGCAACCATGGTCGTCCCACGTTTCGACGGCCTCTGTCTAATTGGCTATACAGGAGTTGCTTCGGTATCCTATCATCATCCATTCGCATCACATGACCCGCCCATCGAAGCTGCGACTGGATTAAGAAGCTTTCGATGTTGCTGATTTTACAAAGTGTGAAAAATTTCGCATTTGATATTTTGTCTTTCAAAGTAAAACCTAGTCATACAATTTATGTAATTGTTGTGGGGACGCCCACATACTCTAACGATGAACCCTTGCTAAACATAAACATAGACCGAGAGTTACAACTCGGTGTGGTCAGTGTAATTTCGTAGTCCGCTATCTTACCGGTTATTTACTACAGCGAATCCTTTTTTTTTTTGCATAAAAGTCACCACTTACCAAGGCCCAGAGGCCACTCGAGGATAAGGGTTAAATAGCGTACAATATCATAGGAATCGTTCATATGATAAATTTGGTAAATTGGATTATTTAAGGAAACGGCTCATCAAGAACTTGTTTACGTTGGACTTGAAGACGACAATATTGTAATCAGCTGGAAAGTAGGCAAACGGAAAACAGTTCCACGGGTGTGCAGTTCTAAGAACAAAGGTTTACGAACCGATAAAGAGATGGGGAAATTATTGACAGTGTTTTCAGCTAGACGAGTGTTTCTCGTGAAAGTTTGGTTAGGAGGATTAGGGCTCAGACGACCACTAGCCAGAGCTTTGTATATGCTGCTTTTCTAACTTATCTCCGTGTCAATGTTTCCTTTAGTGGCCCTTCCAGCGTCACAACAGCACCTTACATAATTTATAGAGGGTAGAATCCTGTCTATGTCAGTTATACTTCCTAGTCTATACATATATATACATATATATATATATATATATACATATATATATATATATATATATATATATATATATATAAAGGAGTAGCGTATGTGTGTGTGTTTCTGTCTATGCATACAACTCTCCTACAGGCGACACCACTGGCCTGATCCTGACCAAACTTTACATGATAATAGTCTAGGGATGAAGCACATCATTTTTCAAGGTAAAGGTCACATTTCAAGGTCATAGAATATGTATATATTACCTCCTTCAGCACTTGACCGATCGTAACCAAACCTTGTACGATGATGGCCCCCCCACCTACGTAGGTGCAAAAGATTTTTCATGGTTAAGGTCAAAGATCAGGTCATAGCATATATATATATATATATATATATATATATATATATATATATATATATATATAAATATATATTCCATACAACCAACACCAATGGACAGATTGTGAACAAACTTGGCATGATGATGGTCCCCCTCTTAGGGATGGTGCACACCATTTTTCAAAGTCAGGATCAAAGGTCAAGCTCATATCCTATGTATATATACGCTCCTATAGCCTACGCAACTGAATCCATCATAACCAAACCAAACATTATGACGATCTCCGCCCTAGGGATGATGCACAGTATTTTTCAAGGTCAAGGTCAAATGTTAAGGTCGGGACTTTGTATTACACTTGAGGCACGTATTCGAGCGTACAGCACGTATTCGAGCGTACAGCACGTACTCGAGCGTACAGCACATACTAGAGCGTACAGAAAAACTCCGCGGAAAGTATGGGTATCTTTTACTATTATTATATATTGTTTTTTTTTCCTTTATTTTAGATTTGAATAAAATATACAAAGATTTATTACAACAAAATTAAATACTTATCAGTCTAGTAAAAAGATTAAACCAACCAGCATTCTATATCGCAACAGTGAAACCTAAGTAACGCTTTATATCTGGAAGTAAGTCTATCCATAAATTTAAACACATATTACAGTTGGCAAATATAATATCTTTTCCAAGTATGGAATCCATTCTATTTGCTCGAGGCTATGTCTGGTTGCCATCATGATTTCAAGTTATTTCAGTCGGTAAAGAAATTGAAATAAGTTCGTTAATATTTTGCGTGAACGCCCTGGTATATGGGAGAGGAGGCTACGTAGTATGAGTTCACCTAGGTTGATAAACTCCGCCAACTCCGAGAAAGTATATACAGTATCCAGTACATTTTTATAAATTTTTCCCTAAAAATGTTTTCTTTTGAATTTTTTTTTTCTTGTTTTTTCTTCGGATTCCTATTGCTTTTATTATTAACATTACTTATGAAATTAACAAATTAATCTATAAATTATACAGGTTATCAAAATAATTTTAATGGTTAAGCAAGGAAGAGGGAGGGTAATGAATAAGTGACCTGTATGACATATGAACAAAAAAATTGTAACTTTATTTAGTTTTTATATATAAATATTTATTTTAATGATAATAATTTTTTTAATCTCTTCACTTTTTTTAAATTTTTGCTTTTTATATTTTGTGTCCCAGGCTTGATTATAAAGACAAAATCTTAGCCTCTTTGAGACCGAATCATGCAGCTTTGTTATGTAAGAATTCGGGATATCGTAGTTAGATGACTAAATATCACCTACTATGAAAGACTCGAAACAGAGAAAGAAAAATGTAATCCTAGCAAGACTACGTATAGGTCATACACACTCTCACCTCATAAAAGACGAAGACCCTCCTACACGTGTACCATGCCAAAAACGAAATAATATATAAACCTATGATAATTGAATATAAAGAAGATACCATTAATTTATTTATTGCGAACTATTATCCTCATCTTTCTTAGATGTGGTTTCACGGCGTTTCGGCCAACTATTCTCTGGCCTTCGTCAGGTGGTAACCGTGACGGGATAGGAACTCCGAATCTCCTAACTGCATTCTCAGCAATTACTGCCATCCATAGTTGTTGTCGTCTCACCACGTTGTGGCCAAGTAAGCCTCCGGCCGGCTTTGGGTAGGATATAAACCGCTATCTTCAGACAATTCTCACCTAGAACCGTAGAGATTCAACGTCTCCATCTACTGTGCCACGGGCCCCAACATCACTTCGCAATAAATAAAGTAATAAAATAATTCTCATCTCAATAAGGAATTCCAATTAAATAATATATAAAAAGATGCCAGTTCTCCCAAGTAAACAACATATAATATCTTTTCAGCACTGTAGAAATAAAAATTATCTTAAAACTTCTAAAAACAATTGGAATATACTGAAAAATTTCAAACATAAAATTCTACCCATATACTTCAAGACAAAAGGATTTCGTAAACCAGAAACGCATCTACAATCTTCTTATCTTGCATTTGTCTCAGAATAAATATAGGACCAGTGATCCCTAACCCTGATATAAAACTCAACTGCATTTTGTATATGCTAATTTAAAATGACCCTAACCTAGTTTATGAAGGCGTTAAAAAAAAAAACAAATTAACAAACATCGTGTTTTTAGAACTTTTCGCTGTTTTAGAAGAGAGTGAATCCGTATATTCGTAGACATGGCTTTACTTACGAGGAAGACGAGAATGAAAGATTTACTAAGTTATAGACATGCCAACAAATGGATTTTCTGTGTTACTCTTTGTTCATTGGGTCCTTGCGATATTAAGAACCTTATAACCGATCTGTACATCGAATCCTATCTTAAACCCAGAGCGAAACAAAAGTTCTTAAACGAATACTGAAACGAACTTAAAGAGGTCGAAAATTTAGAGAGTTGCGTTAGGGTTAAAGTTAGGATTAGGTTTAGGGTTAGGATAAAGGCTAGCGTTAGGGTTAAGGTTGAGGTTTGGGTTTAAGTTAGGTTTTTGGTAAGCTAAAATGTAACAAGTTTTATAGGTATTTTCTGTATTCTTTTATTATTACTATACTAGGTGCTCCACTGAGCTCGAATCCCTGGTTTCCTAATATAAAAAAGAACTGCTGTACCAACGCAAGGATGCTCTATATGCGCATACGTTAATTGGTGATGTGCGTTAGGGGTAGGGTTAGAGTTAATGTTAGGGTTAAGATTTGTATTTGAGTTTAGGTTTGGCCATGCTAAAATGTAAACAAAGTTTTGATGATAAAAATATGCTATTCAAAATAATAACTACAAAATAAAATTAAAATTTGTCTGCAAAATTAGGCAAGCGTACGATCGATATTTAAATGGGTAAAAACACACAATCGAAAACGTGTTTGGAAAAAAAAAATAAGAGTAAATATTAAAGACGCGTTGCAAAAGAGAACACGATGATTTGGTTGGTGCGTTTTGTTCTTCGCAAGTTAATTGGATTTCAAATGTCGGGAACGCACACTTCTATATGTGTGACAATACTCAATTTCAAAAAGGGATAAGGATTACAAATATAGTTTACACACGCAGGCCGTTGTTCGATTAGATACATCAAAGGAATGTTTTCAAACCTGAGCCGAACGTTGATTTAAATCAACACGAACAGAGAAAAATAGACAAAAGCCGGCATCAATGTCTAAGGGAGATTGCCCCTAAAAAGAAAATTATAATTTTCTTTTCAAATGTTGATATAAACGCTGTTGGTTGCTTTTGTTTTACAGCATATCAACCCTTTTCAGTTATTTAATTCCGAATCCAGTGGTTTAGACGAAGTCTTTTAAATAGAATATATTTGTTTTGTTTTGTTTTTTTCAAGTCGGTTTCTATTTAAGCCATAGTTAGGACCCTAACAGGTACTACCACTTCGGGTCAGATTGGACCTGGGAGCAAAGGCAATTAAAGGGTGGCTCCGCACTCCCCAAAGCCCGCAAGCTGGGGCCTCACCATCGGATACAGTTTAAGGTTATATTCAGGATCTTGATATAAAGGAGTTAGTATTTTCAAAATATATAACTAATGAGAAAAAATACTGATTTTTATGTTTTAAAATTTTATACGAACTAATATTTCAAAACTAATATGATACTATTTATCCATAGTAAGCAGTAAGTAGCTTCTTTTATATGACAGGGTTGCGTTTCTGTTTAAAACATAATTGCACTATGATGCTTGACATTTTTTTAAATATTAAACTTAAATTCAAGCCATTATCAACGCACAAGTAGTATGGTCAGGCATGTGAAATCAACAGTACGTTTTTAGATATGACAGGGGCGGGTTCGAATTGAAGCATGACACTTTACTTTTGCATTTTAAACTTGAATTCAAACCATCATAAATAAAAATTATATATAAAATAATGTTATAAAATAAATTGGGCGATTTCACCGATTTCGACGACAATAAAAATATGGGAGTGTGAAACATTTGTTGATCATCACTCAATCCCGAGCAATGTATGTATATATATACATTATGTATATATATATATATATATATATATATATATATATATATATATATACATAATGTATATATATGTATATATGTATATATATGTATATATATATTATATATATATGTATATATATGTATATATATTATATATGTATATTATCTATATATATATTATATATATATACATTATATATATTATATATATATTATATATATATATATTATATTTATTATATATAATATATATATATATATATATATATAGTAATTTATAAAATATGCCTGACGAATCCTATAGTTGGATGAAACCCAGAATATTCAGTGTAGCTTAATCGCCATATATATTTTATAAATTACTAACTAGCTCTACCTACGTATTGAGCACTTTTGAAGTAAATACTTAAAATTTACGCATAAATCTATACTTTCGTATAGTAAATTTATGTGAATAAATGAAATAGTTATATATATATATATATATATATATATATATATATATATATATATATATATACTGTTTTAACAAAAACCAAGACTTCAAGAAATGGGTTGATAGCAACAAAAAGTGTATTTCATCGTTAGTTATCATTGTTTCAAGACTAATTGGACAAATTCAAACATTATGTCGTTTGAAAATTTTCATAAGACCAGCCTGTCTTCAAACTAATTAAATAAAAAGCATTTTAAGAATGAAACATTAAGGAAAAGAAACATTTACTTACACGACGGTTCTAGGTTCAATCCTTGGCTTGGGAGAGATGCTAGTCTAGCGGCACTGATGAGTTGTGATACAACGAAACAGGACTGTATGTCGATGACTACAAATACATATATATATTAGTAAATAGTTATAATGGTTTATTTGCTAAAGTCAGTGAGACAAGGAATTTGGATGTTAACATTTATAACTTCGCTTACTCTATGATTTTAATTGATCTAACAATTTTTAATTGTGGTTTTCCATGTCTCAGTGACTTTAGCAAATAAGATGTAAACCATTATAACTATTTGCTAATATTTTCTACTATGAAGAGATGGTAGACATCGAAATCCTATAGGATAAAGAGTTAAAATATTTACAAATGTATTCTTTGTCTTACATAGAATAATAAAAATATTTTGATCTGAAACTCAAACATTTCACATCATAAATTCTTAAATTCATTGAATGACTAAAATTTTATTTATTTTCTCTATCTTGTATATCGAGCAATTTTTATTTAGGTGGGATAATACTTATAGAATATTACTGCCTGTAATATCTTGTAAATCTTATAATCACAGGTTTCCATACCAGCTGATGGCTGGATAATTTTATTCTGAAGTATATATATATATATATATATATATATATATATATATATATATATATATATATATATATATATATATATATATATATATATATAAACGTGTCTGTGTGCGTGTCTGTGTGTGTACATTTCCCTACGCAATAACTCTCTCATTTTTAAGTCTACAGACTCGAAATTTGATATACAGGGTACTGAGATTTGGGAAAATCTTTGTGATCGGTTTTCCGCCAGAAATTTGGCGGTTAAGGGGTCAAAGTTCAACGATTTGACCTGTGAGAACTCTACTAAACTCCTCCGGCAATTTTGGGTGTAAACACTTGAAATTTTAGATATAGGTTCCTTGGACATGGATTGATAACTTAATTTGAGCCCAAAACAATAAATGTTAAGGGGTTATAATAGGGGTCAAATTAAAAAAAAATGACTGTTTTTTGCTCATCGTACACCTCCAAACATCCGGGCAACGCCGGGCTGAAATGCTAGTATATATATACTAGACTACCCGTGACCCGTTGGGTCAGTATGTTATATTAGCTATGGAATTCATGTATGAGCGTGATACTTGTGACGTAAAGAAAATAGTTCGTTTGTTTTTTGCCTTTTTTTGACATAACAAACATTTCTATGAAAGTATATTAAAATGAAAAAAGAATATAGATAGATTTCTATGAGTCGTTCTGTTTATTATGATTGATTATTTTTGGAAAAAAAAATTTACAGTTACTGAATTATAAGTGTTTGGCCATATTATAAGTAAATGTACAATGAACAGATACCATAATACTTATTATAGTTAAATGCAAAGTTTGATATATCTGCTTCTTCTTTTTTTTACATCGTTCATTTCTGTATTACGTTTAAGTTATTTTAAGCCCCACTCTTCCCATGCTAAATAATAATTTCGAAATAATAAGTTAATATTTCAACGTCCCAATTGCTCTTTTGTTTTGTTTTGTTTTGTTTATTTTAAACCCCCACTCTTCCCATGTTAAATAATAATTTCGAAATAATAACGTTAATATTTCAGCGTCCCAATTGTTATTTTGTTTTGTTTTGTTGTTTTTTTTTTCGCGTTTAAATTATCAAAATAAATAATTGTTAATACTGTCTGCTTTTTTTTTACATCGTTCATTTCTGTATTAGGTTTAAATTATTTTAAACCCCACTCTTCCCATGTTAAATAATAATTTCGAAATAATAACGTTAATATTTCAGTGCGCAGGCCATGCGCGCATGCGCAACCGGACGTCGTAAACCGGAAAGTGGGTTGCATACATCGTTACAAGATCATTTGAGTATTTTAATTATATATATATATATGTATATTTATAAAATATATATAAGATATAGATATATATATAATATATATTAATAGTAAGACATGGTTGTTGGTTATGACATGGCAATGGTTATAAATAATTCAACAGAGTGTACAGAAGAAGTAGGATTGATAATCAGATGGGATTTGTCGAACAGTGCAAAAGATCCGCACATAAAATTCCTGATTCTGAATTTAATATAAAAAGCTTTTTCAAAAGAAGTGCCCGCTATAGTTTATTCTGCACGGGAAACCTAAACAGATTGAAAAGTGCATTGTTATAAAGACAGAATCCGTGCATGCACGATTAGAAAGTTTCATCTCTCTGTTGGATCTATTGACGGTGTGAGACTCTAAAAAACAACCCGCCATGAGCGTGTGTCAGAAGCAGAATTTTTTTTTACATTGTTTTACGGCATATCAACCCTTTTCAGGTTATTTAATGCCGAATCCAGTGATTTGGAAGAAAAGTTTTTTAGTAGAATGTTTTTTCAAGTCAGTTTCTATTTAAACCATAGTCGGGACCCTAACAGGTACTACTAGAGTGGACCTGGGAGCAATGGTAATTAAAGTGTGGCTCCACACTGCCCAAATCCCACAAGCTGGGGCCTAACCATCAGATATAGTTTAAGGTCATATCCAGGACCAAATGCATCATTGAATTTTGGGAAGAAAGGGCATCGAGAATGATGGTGACTATGTAAAAAAAACCTAAATTCTGGGGCGTAAATGTCGCTAATTTTTATTGTATCACCAACGTTTCCGTAGCAATTTTTTGATTAAGAAAATAATTGGTTTCATATCTTGAAGAACCCTCGTATGAAAAAGTGCGCAAAGGAAAGCCATGTACAACTATCATTTATTGTTAGCAAAAGTACATTGCGAGTGCTGGTGACTATTCTTGGATATAAAAGCTCGCTAGTTTTAATGGTAGTATTTCTGTTTTAGTAGCCCTCCAATTTTTTAGTAGCGCTCCATTTTTTTTAGTAGCACTCCATTTTTTTTTAGTTAAAAACTAAGAGGCTTTACTTTAGGAATAACCCTCTTATGTACAAAAATTCGAGCCAGTTGATGATGGTTTTGAGTTTACGGTTGTCGATATTTTGTTACTAGTAGAGGATTTGGCAGAAACCCGAGACGAGCCGATCAACCGATTTAGGGGTCCTTTTTCTACAATTTCGTTGTCATATACAATTAATGCACAACTGATTTATCCGAGGTGTGTTTTCTTTTATGAGTTTGCGCTGTTTTATCTACTCATATATATATATATATATATATATATATATATATATATATATATATATATATATATATATATATAATGAGAAAGAAGTGCACTATAATCGAAAGTCCCAAAGATAATACATAAGTCGATTAAAAGAAAATCACGAAGTGTAATACAACCCAAGAAAAAAGTGAACACTATTTGGAATGTTATAAAATAAATAAGTCGATTAAGAAAAAAATTTTTTTTTTAAATCACGAAATGTAAAAAGAACGAAACCCAAAGCGCTTTTAATACAGACGGACTTTTTCAAGGATATACGTCTGTAAAGAGGAATAGATTTTTTTTTTTGTAGAATTGTTGTAATAAAAAAAGAAGAACCTTAGATGGAATGTGTCCCGCGAAATAGTTCCAACTACCAGCGAAGGTTTCTCTGCTTACACAACGCAGGGGAGTTGAAACTGATTGCAAGCGCTTCGAGGACAATCAGGTGGAACTTAGTGCATCCTCTGTGTAAAACAGAAAAAACAATCCAAAAAGAATGTAGAAGCACAATCCTTTTTATCTACTAAGTGCTGTCCAATAGCCGATTCTACTAATTGGGAACTCCTGGAAATAGGCTGGTGATCTCGGATGCAACGCAACACACGTTGGGCGATTCTAACCTGAAGACGCTGGGTCGTCTTGCCTATATAGACGGCACCACGCCGACATTGAAATTTATAAAGAATATTACTTGACTGCGAAAAAAAATTTTTTCCATTCCTCTTTACAGACGTATATCCTTGAAAAAGTCTGTACAAAAAGCGCTTTGGATTTCGTTCTTTTTACATTTCGTGATTTTTTTAATTTTTTTTTAATCGACTTAATTATTTTATAACATTCACTGTTTTCTTAGGTTGTATTACACCTATTGATTTTTTTCTTTTATTCGACTTAGGCATTATATTTTTAACATTCGATTATGGTTCATTTCTTTCTCATTATTTTAAAATTTTGCTATTCGAATAAAGTTATGTTCAATGTCCCATATATATATATATATATATATATATATATATATATGTGTGTGTGTAGGTATATACATGTATATATATGTATATATAGGTAACTATATATGTACATATATGTATATATATATGTATATATATGTACATATATGCATATATATGTATATATGTATGTACATATATGTATATATACGTACATATATATATATATGTATATATATGTACATACACATATATATGTATATATATACACATACATATATATATATGTATATACACATATATATGTATATATACACATATATATACATATATATATGTATATATACACATATATATGTATATACATATATATATATGTATATATACGCATATATATACATATGTATATATATACACATATATATGTTATATATATGCATATATATACACATATATGTATATATACACACACATATATATATATATATATATATATATATATATAATGAGATCATTAAAGAATATATATTTAGCAAGTCCAACACTGTTAACAAGAGCAATTAAATACATTAATTAAACGATGAGGATTAAAGCTCACACATAAACTTCATATCATCAGGTCAACAAGGAAAGCGTAAGAGAGTAAAGAATCTGATTGAGTCCATAGTATTTCGGAGCTTAATGCTTCCCATTGGAAGAAGAAGATCTGCCAGAAAAGTATCTGTACGAACCGGTTTAATAACATTTATATTGGAATGGAAAGTGAAGACATTATATATTAAGATTAATTAAAGTAGGTATAAATTCCAAAACATATAGGTTTGAAAAATACGAACATTAAAATATTATTAGTAAGAAAAAGTTCAGCAAATATTAATAGGAATGGAAATAACAGGATAATGAAAATCGGAAGTGTAGTATATAGGCAAGAAATAGTAAAACGAAAATCACTATTAAACAATTGAGATCATCCCAGATGAATAAATACTAAAAAAAAAGAAAAGAAAGGGTGGTGCAGTAAGAGAGGAAAGTGATGAAAGTCAGAATGGAGACATAAACGGCAAATAAGGGAGCACGAAAATAAAAAAATCAGAAAGCGAAATCAAAACTTTATATAATCCAGACTAAAATCCTTAAAATTTTCAAGAAATGTTCATAAAACTTTTATGCATCTCCAAGTAAAATCCTTAGAATTGGGCTCCGGAAAATTATTATTATCATTATTATAATTATTATTATTTATTAATAAAAATCCAGAACATATGTGGGGAGAATTAAGTCCTGGTAAAATCTTTTTAAATACTTAGATTGAAAATGCTTGTGAATCCTGGTAAAATCTTGGAAATAAATTTGAAATTAGAGTCAAATCTAGATAAGAAATTCACAAATAAAAAAGTTAACAGAGGAATTTCAAGAATCAGTAAGTTTCACTCCCATCAAGTTGTATATATATATAGTTGTATATATATATATATATATATATATATATATGTATATATATATATATATATATATATATATATATATATATTAAGACAGAAAATTGGAGTATAAGACAAATGGTATATTCTCTCATATATATTTATATGTATATATATATATATATTTAATTGTACAGAAGTTCAGAAAAACATTAGTACTGTCGGTTTCAAGCCCAGCATAAAGCGGACCAGTTGATGGTAAAACGTAAACGATGTTAGGCTCTCGTCAGCCATGTTGTTTCTGTCCGAGGAAAAAAAATTTCCGGCCCGCATTTATTTTTTTAATGATGTTGATTTTTTTTTTTAATACCAGTATATTAAATCAACATTTCATAAGACAGATGCTCGTTCAAAATAAATGTTTCTGTTTCGAGCACTATTTAATCATGATGCATTTGAACTTGAAGTGAAGCCATTATTTACAGCTATATTTATAAAATCAAAAATAGGTTCTCTGCAGTGCAATGTAGACTGCAATATACTATGGGCAAAGCCACTTTTAGAAGGTGTGAAAAGCTTCTTCCGAGTTAACTGCGTTGTATCTCAGAATAAAGAAGGCAATCAATCGATTTGGTTACAAAATGGGAACTTTGAACAATTTAGAAGACAATATGTTGGAAGTGTGTAACATTTGTTGGTCGGGCAATAGCAGGCCTCCATTTTAGTTTTTTAATACTTGTGAACCAGTGTTCACAATGTTTTCAATCCCCAACATGAATCGGCCAGAACGATAGGAAAAAAAGATGAAGAAGAAGACGAGTGTAGAACGATGGTTTCGAGAGGGACGACATAGTTTTACTTACAATTAATGTTAGCTGCTTATTAAACATCTAAAACATAACTAATAAAATATCCGATGAGTAATAGTCCCATGTGTAGTTCGTTACATGCTTATTCCTCGGGTGGTATAGATACTTAAAGACGACTTGAGGATAAACGTTATAAATATGTTAGTTAGGTGATAGACAACAATTAAGAAGAGTAGAAACGATGAAAATAGGGGCAGACAACTGTTTGGGAACACTGAACTGAGAAAAGAACAATATTGTAGTCATCGAAGTAGAATCATCATTTTCTTTTATTGATTGGAAGTTTATCGAAAATAAAATTTCTTTATAGAATATGCGTTTAATTCTTTGTAAACAAAGGGAAGAAAAGAAAAAAGTTTTGCAGTGGTGGTATCTAGAAGAGATTTTATTGAAGGTTATACGAGGCAACCGAAGATCTGAGCTCAGTCGATCATCTACTATAAAATAATGATAGAATAAGGAAAGACTATTAATACTTGTTACATTTTTGCTTACCTAAGTCTTTACCATTACCTAAGCCTTTACCATTACCTAAGCCCTTACCATTACCACAAGACTTAACTTTAACCCAAACCCTAACCTAAACTCTCACCTTAATCCAAACTCTAACTTTAATCCTAACGCAAATCTCTAACTAACCGATGCACATATACAGCATACTTGCGTTGGCATACCAATTCTTTTTTTTTGTTAATAGGATTAACAGACTATCTCATAACGTTACTTCCTCTGGTAACGTCACTTCCGGTATCGAGTACCGGTGTCCGGCAGTCTGAGATTGGTACGCGACCAGGCTGGACGTGTGCAACCGTCCTACCGTTGAGGAATGGATATACTCAACTCACTTTGCCTGTAAATTATGTGAATACATGTTTCGTTCCTAAAAAGCCTGTGTTCCTTCGTTTATTACCATTTAACCCCATAACAATTATATAATGAAATGAAAGACTAGAGCTCAGTCGAGCGCCTACTATTAAAATTATGATATAAAAAAGGTGATTATTAAAAAATGTTACCCAAACGCTAACATTAACCCAAAAACTAACCTTAACTCAAACCCTAACCTTGACTTAAACACTAACACGTAAGCTTAACCCTAATCCTAACTTTTGCATTAATCTTAATCCAACACAAACCCTTACCTTAACCCTTAACCTAACCATAACATTAATCCAAACCCTTACATTAATCTGAACCCAAACCGTAAGCTTCACCTACCTAACCTTAACCCGAATCCTAATATTAACGTTAATTAAGTAAACACTTCATCAAATCTCCACACTAACGTAATGTACTTGCAATAACCCTTATCCCTGAGTGGCTTCCGGGCCTTGATAAGTGGTGATCACTGTGTAAAAAAAGAAAAAACGAAATCCAAGCTCTGACTTTGATCCAAACGTTCACATTAGTCCGAAACCTAAGTGTAACATTAATGCTAACCCAAATTATTGCCTTAACTCTTAAGCTAATCCTAACGTCGACCCCAACGCAAATCTCTAATGACCATAGGCGCGCATACAGCATGCTTCCATTGATACAGCATTTCTCAATAAATCACCGAAATTAAGAGACAGCTGATGGGCACTGCATTTCATCTTACCATGACCGGAATATATGTGAGGTTAGAGACTTCTTTTGAACTTGATAGTTAATATTACACGTTTTTCTTTGGAGGAAACCGGTATATATCCATGGATTATAATTCGATTATACGTGCATAAACTATGTTGTCATCAGAGATGTTGCCTAATTTCCAACCGCACCTTTCCTTCTGGGCATCACTGCTTGATGAGTGTTTAGTTAAGACGTTGTTGCTTAATTGCTACTCGCATCTCCCTGATCTGAACCTTAAAGATCACTTTAAAAATATTTTCTCTTCAAGGGTTAGGGATTAGAAACTTAGTTTTAGTAGTACTCTAGAGGATTTTTAATTTTATTTAGTGCTTCCAGTAGTGCGCTGGAGTCTTGACATTTTATATACGTGTATAAACCTTTATACACCTATGTTGTCGTCGAAAACGCTGCCTGATTTCTAACCGCACCTTTCCTTCTGGGAATCATTGCTTGTGTTACTTAATAATTACTCGCCTCTCTCGGATATGGACCTTTACGCTCATTTAAAAGTATTTTCTCTTCTAGGGGTTAGGGATTAGAAACTTAGCTTTAGTAGTACTCTAGAGGTTTTCTTAATTTTATTTAGTGCCTTAAGTAGTGCCTTTGATTCCTGATATTTTTCACTGCGCACTTCCGAATTTAGTTTTGTTTTATCCATTATATTTTATTTTAAAACAAATAAGTTCAAGAAAAATAAATGATTAAGAAATTAATTTTAAAAGCAACATGTTAATCACTATAAAATAAAATACGCATCCTGTGCGCTTAAAAGCCAAATAACAACGCAATATTACAAAAAATAAATATTTTACTTGTTTAAAATTTATTATTTAAATATATTTCAAAGCGAAACTTCATCCTCATTATTTTTTTGTTTTTTTCTCTTTTTCTTCCTTGCTATGTTGTAAAGTTGGAGAAAGAAAAGTCAGTTAGTAAAGATCCGCGCGTTGTCTCTCAGCGGTTTATTTTTAAATGCTGCCGGAACGGTGCGTTGGCCGCGCGAGATTAACGTCAGGTGTGTGAGTTCCATTATAGAAGCGCTGATTTAATTTGAATAAAATAAAGTACGAGTTGAGAGACAACACATGGCGGACTTTTCTCTCTCCAACTTTACACGACAAGAAAAAATAGGAAAAAAAGAAAGAAAAAAGACGTACCAAATAATGAGGATTAAGTTTGACTTCGAAATATATTTAAATTATAAATTTCAAACAAGTAAAATATTTGTTTATTTTGGTAATATTGCGTTGTAATTTTGCTTTCAAACGCACATGATGCGTATTTTATTTTATTCAAATTAAATCAACGCTTCAATAACGGAACTTATACCCCCTGGCATGTCGATCACTCTTTTTATTTATGACCCTGTCAATAATGTGAAACAAAATCTTGAACATTAAATAATTAATACAGTTAAACACCCAGCAAATACTATACACTTTATGAAATAGTGCTTAATTTCCTGATATCTATTCAATGAAGCCGCCTTC